>NW_004567166.1:429563-551064 GCF_000260355.1 Condylura cristata
GCCCGCTGCTCCCCTCAGCAGTGTACTTTGTTGATCTGCCTGTTCTGCTCCCCACTCTGTCTCTGGTAAAGCCTCTCGCTGCCCCTGAGCCTCTGGCCTGTACCCCAGTTCTGGATGTACAAATAAATAAATCTTTAAAAAAATTTATTTTATTTATGCTATAAGGGCTGGGTGCAGGCCAGAGTGTGGGGGTTGAGAGGGCTCACCAGAGACAGAGTGGGGAGCAGAACAGGCAGATCTACGGAAACCCACTGCTGAGGAGGCAGTGGGGAGACAGGAGGGGCCTGCTGCGCCCTGAGGTCACTTCCTGGCTGGAGATGGACTCAGGCTGCAGTGGCTGGGACAGCTTCATAGGCTGAGACTCACTCCTGGACCCCTGGGGAGCCCCCACTTGTATATCTCAGTACATCTCTTACAGTGTATACACTTGTAAATCAGGTGCATCTTTGAGGCTGATATCAGTCTGTCCTTCAATCTTATTTTAGTTCATTTGAAAATACTAATCAGACCGACCTCGCACCGTTGTTTCTTGAATGTATTTCCCTGGTTGCAGTTTTATCACAAGGCGACGCCGTCACTTTTCCCTACACAAAACCCACCTCCCACTTTCCCATCAGCCTCACTCCCTCCCCATCTTCTGTGTATTTTTCATTAGCGACCTGATGCGTCCGAAAGAAGATGCGTGAACATACTTTCTTCGAAGTTGCACCAAATCCACGTAACTCCTGCATACACTCCTGATATTCACGTCTTCTTTGCTTTTCTTTAGCCATCTTGCTGGAATCTTGTCTTTTTGTGTCATCATTTGGCTCATGAGTATTGCTAATATTCATTTGAAAAACATGGAATGGCTCATTTGTCCCCATCAGACCCACCTTTTTTTTTTTTTTGGTTTTCCATGTATTTATACTTTTAGCTGCCCTTCCTCCCCATGGTTCTGTCAGATAGCACTTTATGATTGAAAACCCATGACGTGCATACAAGTTGTTAAATAATATAAATCCGACCAAGTACACTTGAAGATCTGATTGGCTTTACTAACCAATTCATGAATCCTATTTTGAGAGCAGGGCAGTCTTTCAAGCTTGCAGAAAGGGAAAGATTTTTCAAAGGCAAGACTAGGAAGTCAAAAATGGAAATAATTATTTCAGGCTTAGGTAACCTACCTATCGGGGCTGGAAAAAGTCTGTGTCAAATTATCTCATTTTCCTTTGGGGGATGGAAAAGGTGACCTCACTGGTGCTGACCAGGTGAGCCCACATTCTGGGGAATGTCTTAGACAAGGGCCTCTCCATGGGGCCTGCTTTATGTTCCTTCTTTTTAAAAACTTATAATTTATTTGGGGTAATAAGTGTAGTTTACAATATAGTATATAGTATGGTTTCCAAGATAACATTTGACAGCCACACCCATCAACACATGTCCGGTCACTATCCACCATCAGCTGATTTGCTGCCTATCCCTTTCCACCAATCCCTACTCCTTCCTCACTGGTAGCCACTATTCTGCTTCCAGGGTCTGGCTCTGTGTCTCTGTGTTCCACAGACGAGTGAAATCATCTAAAATTTGGCCTCCTTCTGAGTTAGTTTACTGAGCATCAGCCCCTCCAGACCCATCCCTGTTGTAACAAATGGCAGGAGCTCACCTTTTTCACAGCCAAGGAATATTCCACAACGTGATCACATCTTTCTAATCTACACCTCTCTCCACAGATACTCAGGCTGTTTCCATACCTTGGCTATTTAAATAGGGTTGCACTGAACACAGGTGTGCAGAGATCCATCAGATTGGGGTTTCTGTGTCTTTGGGTGCATACCCCAAAGTGACAACAGTTGCCCTCTGAAGGTGTCTTTGGTGAAATGTCTATTTCAATGCTTTGCCCATTTTTTAATCTGGGTGTTGTTGTTGAGTTGTGTGGGTTGTTTATATATTATGGATAATCACACTTTGCTTCACAATCAACAGACTACTTTTTCACAGCATTTGTTATTTTTGTGCACTTGGTTAAAAAAATTAAAACTCCTCTGTGGTATTCTCTTGGGTATTTCTCTTGGGTATTTCTTAGCATAAGTCTGCGTTTTGTTTTGTACTCAACACAGGTAGATTGTATGTTTGTAATAGGAAGTTTAATTTTTTTTGGCACTTAGGGCTATTCCTGTTGTAATTTTTACTTGTTGATAATATTTATATTGTATTTTATATCTTCTTTCCTTTGCTTTAATTTTTTTCTTTTCTGAATTTCTCTATAGCCAGAACCAATTCATCATATTTTGTTTATCTTTGCTGATTTTAATCTCTGATTTTATCTTTACCTATTTTAGATGCGATCCTTATTTTCTCAACTGTGTATTCCACTAGAAATGATTTATAAAAACGTAAGTTCTTTCTGTTTCTCCTCCCTTATGCATGTGGCTGGGACTTTCTTTTTTGCTCCCACCATGCACTAAACACCATGGACACTCACATTATTGTAGTCTGTGCTTTAGTTTTACTATTCTATTAAACAGAAAATTTAATTACTTTTTTATTCTCCACAGAAAATTAGTTTACTGACATACTTGATCCATCTCTGCACTTCCTAATATTTTAATATAGCTTAGCTCTACTCTGCGCCATTATTCTTCTTGTTGAAACAGATCTTTGATAATTTGGTTAGAGTTTGGACCCGAGAGTGGTAAACACCTCAGTCAGCGTGCGTTTGAAAAAGTCCTCATTTCCCCCTCACTTTTGATAGATTATTATTTATCCCAGTTGAAGATTCTGTACCAGCAACAATCCCCCCACTCAAGCGGGAATCCCAGGACCCTCACAAAAGGGGGTGGATTTTGATTTTATTTTTAAAAGATTTATAGGTTGGCCCTCCCTGGTGGCGCAGCGGGTTAAAGCGCAGCACAGAGAATCCGAGGTCACTTCCGCATGAGTTCGATTCCCGCCTGCCGCCTGCCCCGGAGGAGACCACATGGCGAGCCAGACCTCTCCTGGCCCGCCCGCTGCTCCCCTCAGCAGTGTACTTCGTCAATCTGCCTGTTCTGCTCCCCACTCTGTCTCTGGTGAAGCCTCTCACCGCCCCTGAGCCTCTGGCCTGTACCCCAGTTCTGTATGAATAAATAAATAAATCTTTAAAAAAAAATAAAAAAAAAAGATTTATAGGTTTATGCATACAAGAGCTGGGGTTCAGGCCAGAGGTGTGTGTGTGGGGGTGAGAGGACTCCCCAGAGACAGAATGGGGAGCAGAACAGGCAGATAGACTGAAATCCACTGCTGAGGGGGCAGCCGGAGGCAGGAGGGGTCTGCTGGCCCTGGGGGTCATTCCCGGGCTGGGCTGACACTGTCCCCTGCCACCAGGGAGATCTGATGTTACTCTGTCTGAAGCAACTGGCCTGCTAGATTCTGTCATGATGGCTGTGGACACAGGACGGATGGTAGAGACAGCAAGCGGGGAGCAGTGCGGGGTGCGTGCCAACTGGAGTGGAGAATAGGAGCGACGCCTGATGTTGCGCACAGGCTGAGTGTGCGTATCTGCCGGAGGACGCGGAGGCAGCGGACGGGGACAAGACTGGAAGGAAGGTCCAGCGTTTGGTGTCGAGCTCCCGGGACACGAGAGGGAGAGTCCGAGCGCGCGGAAGAGCGCCGACGCGGCCTGGTGCTCGGAAACACGAGCAGGGGGACCCGCGGTCAGAGGGGTTCACCGCCCCGGCCGGCCGAGCTCGCAAGGGAGAATGCGAGGCAGGGCTCAGGGAGAGAGCAGTGCTTCTGGGGCACATGCTGGGCCCCCCTGGACAGCAGCCCCCCTAAACAACCCCCAACAGCAGACCCAAGCAGTGGTGCCTGCCTTTGGGTGAGTCCACTGCTGGCCTGACAATGTGGAGCTGTGGACCCACTCCAGGACAGCCCTGCCTGGGGGCCAGGGTCTGTCCTGCGGCTAACTGGTGAGTGTCTCAGTGGGTCTGGCCAGGTCTCTGGCACAGGGGCATCCCTCTGCTCCCATCGGAGCTAGTGTGTCCTGGAAAGCCAGTAGCATATTTTAAATCTGAGAAATGCTTTGTATGTTGTGTAGATACCACAACATTTTAGGCATCTTCACCTTCTGTTTTTTTTTTTTTCAAAAGACTTATTTATTTATGCATACAGAACTGGGGTACAAGCCAGAGGTGCAGGGGGTGAGAGGATTCACCAGAGACAGAGTGGGGAGCAGAACAGGCTGAGGAAGTACACTGCTGAGGGGAGCAGTGGGCGGGTCAGGAGGGGTCTGCAGTGCCATGTGGGTCAGCTCTGGGCTGGGGATTGAACTCATGCTGAAGTGGCTTTAGCTTTTTAGTGCTGTGCTTTAACTGCTGCGCCACCAGGGAGGGACCTGTAATCTTTTTTTTTTTTTTTTTAAGATTTATTTATTTATGTACAAAGAACTGGGGAACAGGCCAGTGGTGCAAGGGATGAGAGGACTCCCCAGACACAGAGTAGGAGCAGAACAGGTGGGTCTACTGAAACATACTGCTGAGGGGGTAGAGGGGAGACAGGAGGTGTCTGCTGTGACCTGTGGGTCACTCCCTAGCCAGGGATTGAACTCCTGCTGCAGTGGCTGGGATAACTTCATAGCGCTGCACTCTTAACCATTTTGCATAGGGCCCCCCACTCAGGGGCAGGAGGGGACTGTGCCCAGTCCCCCATCTTGAGCAGGAAGCACCTCCCCATTGCTGTGTCTAGCCTCCATCCCCCAACTCTGAAGGGTTCTGCTGTCCTCCATACTGGAAACCCCACCCTTCCCCAGCCCACATGTCTGCTCTCCCCTCTGTGAACCTAGCTTCTTGTTGGTCTCCTGGAAGTGGCCTCCTGCAGTTTGTCCTTCTGTGCTTGGGTCAGTTCACTGGACACAATGTCTGCCAGGAGGGAGGTGGAGTTTGAATTGGTGAAATTTGTGACTCACTGAAGTGCTCTAAAACAGTTGGAGGAGAAGAGTTTGACATGAGCAGGTACTGGGGACTTGAGACCCATAAAGCCAGTTGTGGAGTTAGCACTCAGCGGTGCTGGCCATGACCAGAATTTCCTGTGGAATTTTATGGCTCCCTCGCTTTCCTCCTGGCACCAGTAGCTGAGGCTGCAGATAGGGCTGGCCAGTGTTGTTGGGGCCCTTCCGAGCAAGCCAGTGATGGCCGCCTCCCGTCTCTGGACATGCGTGGCCCCAAATGCCCAGGGGGTGCTGGCGTCGGGGCTCTGTGGGGACCTGTGCTCCCCTGGAGGGCTCCATTCAGATCTTCACCTGACTGCAGTGCCTGGGCCCCTCCTAGTCGCTGACTCTGCTTCTTTGCTTTTGAAGGGGGTAGTGGCTCGTCCTGCAAGGTGCCCTCAGGTAACTGCAGGTTCAGTCACCTGTGGACACACTTGGGTCTGTCTGCGCCCCTCTTACCCCTGTGGCGGGCTCCTATTCCTGGCTCCCACTTCTTCCCACCCCACCTGTAATTTATCCTGGGCAATAGGGACTTAGGGGAGGGTAAAGAACTTCATGGGAATAGGGCTCCGGAAGTTCCAGGTTCAGTGACAGTGTTCCTTCATGATAACCCAGCGTGTGAGCAGCATATGAGAATTTCTCAATTATTTCATGGTGCTGAAGACGGAGAGTTTAATATTTATAAGAATAGAGATAAAAAATCTGACTTTCATAAAAGAAGATCTTAAGGATGGGAGGAGTAGGGGATGTTTAATGATTTTTCTTGGAAACAATAGCCAACTTTATTCTGGCCTCCTTGCTCAATGTTTTATTGAGCAAGGTATACATGTGTGCTTTTTCTCCTGGCAGATATTCTGGCAAAAAATTCAGAGATTGCTACTACATTATATAAAGTCATAGCTATTTGCCTTCTGGGAAGGCAATGAAGCTCCTAAAAATGGTTTGAATTCTATATGGAATATATGCACATGTATGAGTTGGAAAAAGTGTATAAGTGCCATGCATTAGTAACCAACCAATTGCTGGTGTTTGTGTTACCCTGAGTATCATGTCGTGGAGGCCCATGTGCTAAAAGCTGTGTGGAGGACCCTCATATTGCTAACAATGGATCTATCATGCAACCCACAATTACACTCCTAGGAATCTACCCAAAGCTAAGATTTAGAAACAACCCACATGCCTCCAAACAGATTAATGGATCAAGAAGAGGTGGTCTGTAGACACTGTGGAATACTATGCAGCCATCAAAAGATGAGCTCATGCCATTTGTGGCAACATGGATGGAGCAGGAAGGGAGGATGTTCAGTGAAATAGAAGGAAAAAGAAAATACTGGTGGCCTCACTTACAGGGAATATCTAGGGGAACCGAACAAAGACATCAGGAAAAAGACAGAACTTGCAGGGAACCCTAGACCTGAGGCACCCAACAAGGGAGGGAGAGGGTCAAAACAGGAGGGGAAGAAGAGCCCAAAGGACAATGATGATGGTCCTGGGTGCTGTGTGGCTGGCGGAATTAAGGGGACTGCATCTGAGGGGAGAGATCAAAACTACAAAAATGAACAGTGGTGTAAAAAAAAAAAAAAAGATCATGAGGCTTCGATTGGGATGGAAGCCATTGTTGGCACTGACCTGTCCCAGTCCAAACACCCCCAAACGTGCAACCTTGAAACCTCCTGCCGTGCCCGGGCCAGTTGTGAGGTATACATTGGCTGTGCCTTTGCTGCCCAAACTCCTGGCGCTTTGCAGAGAAACATCCTGGGCAAATTTGACCTTCAGCTTAGTATGCACCTATATCCTGCACCCTGGACCCTGGACTAGGCAGAGAGCATCCCATCTGCGAGGTGGGTGCGCCCTGGAGTGGACGGCTGGTCAACTCTGCTGCTGTGGACTCGGTCCCGGGAGCCGGCCCTTTGCCGCTCGGTTCCGACTGTGGCCTTTCAACTGTTCATTTGTACTGTGATCTAGATTACGTGCTCCTAACTGTCAGTTAGCTGAATGCATTTCGAGTCAATTTACTAAAATAGTCACTGTTAAGTGGTATATATGGACAGAGTTGACACCTTTGACATTTTCTCGAATGGCAAAAATAGCTGTATTTAAGGATATGATTTATGAGTACAGCGCGGCCGCACAACTTCCATGTGATTATGGCTTTTGCTTCTGCTGCAGAAACTCCTTCCACAAACTGCTGAAAGGGCAGCTAATTAGTGGTGTGGCCGGGATCTGTGACACAGACACAAACAAAACACACACAGGCAGACGGTCAGTCCGAGACCGTGGGCTTGGTGCTGCCTTGAGAACAGCCTTTGTCTGATGAGGCCTGGGAGAGGGGCGGAGGGTGGTTGGGACAGCTTGATGAAACACATTTTCTTCCAGAAAAATAAGGAAAGCAAGCTGCAACGATTAAGAGGTATTCTGAATTCTCCACTGTCGCCTAGAATGGCTGGCCGCTATTAAAAACTTCTTAAAATAACAGATAGCTTTAATTCCTCAAGCCCAAGAAAAATGGTATCATGGTGGAGATTTTCCATATTTATTCTGGAGATGTGACTTGACTATAGGGAAAAAGAGAGCAAAAGCTCTTGTATGGCAAGTTTTAAATGGACCAGGCTAAGGTTTACTTAATTAGAACCTCGAGGCAGTCAAGGAGCCCTTTTTAAAATTCTGTGATTCTTAATATGCTGAATAATGCAAAACGTCGACTCTTCAAGCATGAGACACACATCTGGCAACTGAACATTTAAATTACAGGGGCAAAAAAATTCTCCAGTCAGTAGTAATTTTCTCGAAGGAAAGAAGAGAAAATGTATTACAACTAAATTTAATTTCTTTTCAGCTTTCTCCCCTAATTGCAGGCATTTTTCTGGGTTCTTTGTATTTGCACTTTGATTTTTTGATTTTCTTAGATTTTAGTAATCTTTTATTTGAGATAGCTTTCACTACTAGACCTTTAACAAAAATGGGGTGTAGCTCAGTGAGCAAATTATGTTGAGAGGTGTGTCTGATCGAGTCATCAACACAATGGTCTAGAAAATAAGGGAAAGTCGGTGTTGCAGACCCACGAAGGCAACATTTTCCAGTTAACTCCACTTTGAAGCTTTAATCCCTCCCTCCGCCGCCCCATTAATGTTTTCTCATTTTCTGACTGTTTTTCATGGAAAATGACAGTGTTTTCTTTCTTTGTATTTCTCCAAAGGACAGTGTTGGGTCCTTGATTAATTTTACCAAGGTTATTGGGAAAAGCCATTAAAAATAGGCCAGGTGTAGAAAAGGCACAGGGTACAGCGGGCAGACTTTCTAAACAGCTGTGTTTTTGGGGGCCTGGCACAGTGGGACCTGGGTGGGTGTGGGGGTGGGTGGGCTGATCTTGGCACCTCATGCGTTATTCAAGGTAGCATTTTCCTTTTCTCTCCTGAATGATCCTCGAGGACACATCCCAAAGGCACCAGCAGGTTAATGTTACTGTAAACAATTATTTTTTTTTGTAAATATAATAGAACATGATGCTTATGCTGAGAAGCAGTTCTAAAAAGTCAGTGGGTTTTTCAAAAACAATCAGTCTTTCTCTGATTACTAGCAAGCACCCAAATGTGTGTTATTTATTTCAGGGTGACTACGTGCCCATTTCAGGCTTTTTAGGTAAAAAAAATTAAATAATATTACAACACCGAGTTTTGGCTATGCCGGCACATACACATTCAGGCTAAACCTTCTGCCAACTCACTAGTTTACTGAGAGAAAGGCAGGGACCAATGATGCCTGGGACTCCTGACCCCTGAGAAGAGAATCTCTGGAGGCAAACCCTGACTCTGGAGCAGGTACACAGTGTGACAGGGGAGCAATGAACAGAGCCAAAGCAGTGATGATCCCAGGGAGCCCAGGGAGCAGGGAGGTGTTTGGGCAGGTGGAACAGCTGGGGTGTGCAGAACAGAGAACAGGGCTGCAAAGGGGGCTCCCACCGCTCTTGGCTAAGGGCAATGCTGTGTTTCACCTAGGTGAGGCTAACTGAGCCTGTGCCAAGTGAGCTCGGGGTTGGAGCCGAGATGGTGCTGCAGGAGGAGAGGTATGCTCGTGCCTCACCCACTGGACAGCTAACCAGATGCCAGGAGTCAGCCTACGAGGAACAAAAAGCAGGTGCTAGAGTGGCTTGTTTTAACCTGCCCAAAGAAAGTGCAAAGCCAGCTCCCACAGGTCACAGAGGCTCTAGAGCTGGAAGGCTGAATCCTTTGGATTGAAGGATCTTGCATTTTCGCAGACAAGCCTTTACGAGAAATGTAGATTCAAATCTACACAAGTTTAATGGGATTAGTCACTGAATGGTTTACAAGAAAAAAAAAAACAACACTTTTCCAAGGAAGATAACAAAATCCACAGTCTGCAATGGTGTCCACTCTCTAGTCTACAATCACCAGACATACAAAAGAACAGAAAAAGAAGGTAAGGCTATTCCAGACATTAACTTTAGCAAGGTTTACATTCATGAATTCAAAAGAATTAGTTTCAAATAATTAAAGGAAGATAGGTCTTAGTGAATAGTTAGGGCATCTCAGCACAATAGAAACTATAAAAAATGTTTAACTCAATGGAAGCCGTGAAACTGAAAATCCACAAATTAAAATAAATCAGCTCATCTGAACACAGAGGAAAAAGATGGAGGGAAGTAGAGGCTGAGAGATGTAGCATCACACAAGGGGCTTACAAGTAAGGAGTCTGAGGAGGAAAATGTTCTGAGATGGAAGGAGACTTAATGAATCATGACTGGAAATTCCCTACTTTTGATGAAATGTGTTTATTAATAGGGTGATACCTTCAGTGAATCCTAAATGAATCAATGCAAGGAAGACCGCCCTTTGGATACCATAGCAATATGCTCAACAGCAAAGCTTGAAAACTCTGCAAGTAGATGGAAAATCAAATGTTATCTGCAGGGAGAGGAAGGCATGAAAATGTCTGGCACTGTCAGCAGCGGAGGCTGGAAGCCAGTGAACTATATATTTAAAGTACTGAGAAAATGACAACCCAGAATTCTGTACCTAGCAAAAATATTCTTAAGAATTTCAGGTTGCTATAAGAAAGGAAAGAATTATAGAACAACCAAGATACGATGGTCTGCAAAAAAGAGTGACTGAAAGCAAATCAGGGAAACGGCCACCCAAGGACAATGACAAAAGAGTACACAGTAAACGAGAACAGCATGTTTGTACTACGCCGCATGATGCTCAAATGACATGCCCGAGAATAAAACAATTCAGCTGAGAAGCATGGCTTGTCAGTATCGACGAGGAAGCAGGATGAAGCTGTATTCTGATAAGAATGAGAAGACAGAAATGTGGAAAGACAATATTAATATTAATAATAATAATAATGATAATGATAATAATAATAACACCATGGAACAAGCACATACAGGGAAGTGGCTGTAGTTAGTAGGCCGCTACATGCCACCAGCAATCTGATCAAAGATAAAAAAGGCTGGGGAGGTCAGGTCAGCCCCAGGCAAATGACAGTCCTTGTTTTTCTTTAACTAGAAATACTTCATTCGTTCCTGACAGGTTATCAAAATGTCCCTTGCTAACCCAGGCAAAACAGACCTTTGCGACAGTTGGGCAGGCATATTTTTGGGAGGATTTCTGGGTTACTTTTGAAAGAGTAAAAACGCTTCCAGTCTGCCTTTGTGCACATCCCCAGTAGTTTGCCCCAAACTGCTTCAATGTGAACATACAAACAGTTCTCTGGGCCCCGATTCACTATTGTTTGTAAATTTTCATTCACACTTAACACTAACTGAAGGGTTACATTAGAGGCAACTTTCTTTGCTAGAAATGTTCAGGTTTACATCTTTTCAATATTCATGTAGGTTGCATAAAGAAAGCCCATGATGTGTACTGGTTGATACACACACACAGATCCACACAGACACACTGGGTCTGGATGCTCAGCTCCAGATAGGGAACGAAGCATATTTCGAGAGAGAATAACAGCACTCCCAGGTGCCCTGGGTTGGGGGGAGCCCTGGCTGAGATCCCCCTTCTCCTCGCTGATATTCCTGTTTCAAGCCTGTGCTCCTGTTTCTTTTCCTCCGTGAAAGTTTAGCAAATGCCACGTAAATCAATTTTTTGAAAGTCTCTATTTTTTGGTGGCAACATCCCTGTGTGTGATTCGCAAAGGAATAAGAGAACTGGATCAGTGTACAGTCAGGAAGCCCATCTCACAGCAACAGGAGGAGCCAGGAGACGCAGACTCTGACCAGTCGGGTGACTTTGGGAATGAGTAATCTAGCACTGAGCTAGAGGTGACTAGGACATGGGCAAGTAAATTTTCCTAAATGTGTCATGGAAAAAATGCTTAACTTTAGGTGCATATTTAGTTTTCCTTAGGGTGGGGGCAGGACACCCACCCAGCCTGAGGCTGCCCCACAAGCCGGGGGCTGTCCTGTTGAGTGTCCGCAGTGCTGGCCCAGTATCTAAACTCTTGGGGTTCAGCCATGCCAGCTCCCACACCCTCTGAAGCAGAAACCCCTAATATGTAATTTTTCCTTCCTTTTGTCTCAACCACAGGAAAAGTTTCTAATAAAATTAGCCCCAGCTGGACGCCCTGTGACCGTAGTCTCACAAGGGAAGACAGTGACCCCCAGGGGGAGGTGAGTGGAGTCTTGGGCTGGTTTTGGAAGGAGAGGGAGGACAGCTGGGTGAGTGACTGGCCTCTCGACGATAACTAGAAAGCTTAGAGAAGAGTGGAAAGAAAAGGAAGGTCGACTTTAGATTCAATTATCTTAGCAATCCGAGCCCCGCTTAATTTTCCTTTTTCTGTAGACCAGTGACTTTCAAATGACCTTTGGTCAGCAGTGTCTTGTAATGAACTCTGACAGGAGTAAATGGCAAATGCAGGGGGTTGTGGGAGGGTAAGAATCCTGGGCTGAGCTGTGGGACTCAGTGTCTCTAATTAGACCAATTTCTGGACCCCTCCTGGCCCAGGCAGCAGGATGCTCTCAAGTTCTAATGAATTTGCTCCTGGATGTCTATTTATTTGTGGGAGTTGGGCCTCCAGAGAGCAGTGGTGCTGGGCCAGGGTGAATTGGGCTGGGGAGCAGGGAGCAGCATTGGGGGGCAATTCTGGGGCTGGCTCCCCCTGGGTGTCTGGAACCAGGCTCTGTGTACTGTGGTCAGTGACTGTCTGTCATCCGAGGGAAATGTCACTGAGACCAGCTCATCATCCTGCTAAAAGGCCTCATCTCCTCCATTTATTTCATTTCATGGATAAGGGAGAAGGCAAGAGAGACGCTTCTGGGCAGAAACACCGTTCCACATGGGGGTCTGGAGAAGCCGGGCTTTGCCCCGAGGATGTGCCGAGCATGGAGGGGCTGGAGAGACACCGCTGTGCAGTCCGGTGAGTCCAGCCGCCTTCAGCACCTCGGCTCCCCCTTGCGATGCCTTCAGTAGCAAATGGACTGGGTTGTGTGTGCAGCCTGACACAGTACAGGGGCGCCTGTGTGTGAGCTTGACACATCCAGGGGTGCGATGCTCTGGCACAGAGCCCAGCTTGGGAGAGGAAGTCAGTGCAAGAGATGGTGGCGGGAGGGGGACCCCAGCCTGTGGGGTCTGGCACAACTGAGGCCCACGCTGGTCACGTGGGTGACACCCAGTGTGCGAGACTCACAGGATGTGCCCCATGCACCCCAAAACAGTGTCAGGGGCACTTCTCAGAGTTAACCGGCTGGCAGGTGTGGAATTCCCCAAGGGCGGGGTGCTTGGGGAGTAACGCAGGAAGGGCAAGGAGCTTACCAGCTTCCTGCCCTCCAGACCCCATCAGTGGCCCCATCTGTCTGTCCAACAACTGGGTACCCGAGAATTTCCTCTTCCTCCTCCTTGCACTTTCACTAGCAGGATAACTCATCACTTTCTCTAGTGAGGGGCCAGCACCTGCGGATGGTTTCCAGGCCAGCCTGGACAAGGGGAGATCCCAAGGTAGGGGCTGAAGGTCCAGGAAGACAAGTCTACAGCCTCTTCTAGAAAAAAATGCTGGGTAACATAGTTGCCAAGTGAAAAGAGGATAGGCTTCTTATTTTAAAATTTTTTTACTGAGCTATCATTGGTTAATAGCACTGTGTGATTGAGGGGTCCAGGCTCAAACCTCTGCAGATTTATATTGCCACAATGTCCTCCCCACTGTCCAGGTCTTCCCACCCCCTGGCTGCCCTACCTCCCTTGTATTCTGGGAGACTTGGTTCAACAGTCAGATTTCTATAGTTTGTTTAGTTGAGCTTTGTGTGTTCTGTTCTGTCTGTTACTATTCCATATGTGTGAGATCATCTGGTATTTGTCTTTCTCTTGATTTAGTTCAGTTAGGATCATCCCCTAACACAAAAGACAAGAGCCTGCCTTTTCATGGCCTAGTAATATTCCACAGGTATAGTGACCACATCTCCATCCACACCTCTGCCCTTGGGATTTTAGTGCCCACAGCTGGGCTGTTGTAAATAGGGCTGCAATGCACACAGGCACGCAGATGTCCCTTTCAATTAGTGATTCTGCATTTTCTGGGCAAAGAAACCCCCAGTTTATGATGGACATTAATGTCCATTTGGTACATCAGCTGCCAGGGTTCAGGGGCAGATGCCCACCATGCTGTGCAGAGAGCACGTGGGGTCTCGAAAGAGCAGGCCAGGTCCCCGATCCTTTGGGGATTCCCTGGACGCCGCTCCCCCTTGTCCTGCCCAGTCTTGCATCCTGGTTGGGCTGGCCCCTCCCAGGGCGTGGGTCACATGGCTGCTCCAGGACCTTGGGCCCCAGTGCCTGTCAGTTGCCTTCAGACCCCCCTCCTGCTTAGGTCTCCTGAGGTTGGGCACGGCTCCCAACCAGTGCCTGCCTCCCGGCTGCCCTCATGGATGAAGCCATGTCCACACTGCACACCCACATGGTGAGGGCCTTTGACCATCTCCCTGCAATGGCCGGGCCAAGCAGTTGGCCACAGAGGTGCCTCTGCTCTTGCTCATATCCTTTAGAAGCCTGTGCGTGCCTGCACTCTCGCCGGCCCCATGCCTAGGCATCTGGGTCTCAGAGGAGCCAGGACCCGGGTCGGCCCCGTAGGAGGGTGTTCAGGCTCCGGCAGGACTGAGCCTCAGCCAGGTAGGTCTGCAGTGCACAGGGGCGGGCACGCTCTCCGGTCCCCCAGCTCAGCTCTGCCCAGTCT
This sequence comes from Condylura cristata, assembly GCF_000260355.1. Taxonomy (NCBI): domain Eukaryota; kingdom Metazoa; phylum Chordata; class Mammalia; order Eulipotyphla; family Talpidae; genus Condylura; species Condylura cristata. The sequence continues at coordinate 443,698 of NW_004567166.1, forward strand.
CACACATGCCTGGCCAGACGGTCAGAGCCCAGCCCCTTCCTGAAGCCACTGGCCCATGGGTCATGGAAAAGGCTGAACCCCTTCCTGTCCATCCCCGCCCAACCCCAGTCACACAGAGTAAATTCCCTGGCCCCCAAGTGACCTGATAGTTCACTTCCAGACAGGCCTGGCAGTATCCAGCACATGGGTGAGAAAGAGCAGATTTCGGGCACAGGCAAGGGACAGAGGAGTGGGCGTTTCTTGGGGGTGTTTCCAGGGTGTTGGGGAGACACGCAGGTTGCCGGCCCCACTGGCGAGCATGTCTGGGTCTGGGCCGTGATTTATGGGGCTGAGCCAAACCTGCTGCTCAGGGAAGGTACGAGTTAACTATAAACATCACAACAGGAAAGTTATTCTTTCATAAAAGTGATTCACTTCCTTTTTATAACACACATGTGACTTGACATTGAAATAAAATGCAGATGCCGTGGGGTGGGCCGCTCCCCCCGCGCGCTCCCCAAACACCTTCACATATGGCCCCTCATTCCTGAGAAGTGACTTGTTGTTTATGTCACACGAACAGAACAGATTGATTTCACAGCGAGTAAGGAGGATGATGAATTGGACGTTGGAGAGAAATCCTTGTCTCCACAATCTAAACACTGGAAATAAATGTTGCCTTTTGGAATGGGCTGTCAGGGAACACCCGGGACCCTTCTTCCCGCTGCTTCCTGCCGGAGAGCAGACACGCGTGGCCCTGGACACCTCAGACCCCCATTCCTGCTTGCACCCTTGAAACCCATCCTGGAGCCAGGGCCTGCCCAGCCTGCCCGACTCGTCTCTGTCCTCACCAGTGGCAACATATGCAAGCAGCTTTCTTAGGGCCTCAACTCCCTTCCCCCAGGGGTGCAGAGAGAGGGTGTCGGCTGCTCTCCCTGCAGTCACCATCTCTGCAGGGTGGTTCAGTTCTGAACCTCACCTCCCGCCCTTCCCTCTCTGTCCTCCAGGTCTCAGTGGGATGTGCTGGATGCAGGAGGCCAGCATGGATGGCCCTTCGCCCCACTCATCGCATCCCAGCCCCGCCCACATCCTCAAGGCCAGTGCCATGGGTGTATAGAGGGTGTCCTTTGTCTCTGATTGCGTTTGCCAGGTGGGCATCGCCAGTGTTGTCCACGTGGCTGGCGTGTTTATATACCCACCCCTTCTTAAATCAGGCTGGTCTTACATTTGCCATTGAGGTGCTGAACGTCGACCCTTACCAGACATGGGATCTACAAATACTTCCTGCGAGGTCGCCTGGGTGGGGATTTCCTTTGCTGCGAGGGACCTGTTAGTGCCAGTCTCACTTGTTTATCTTTGGCTGTTTTGCAGCTTTCGTTGCCTCTGTTGGAGTCAGATTTAAAAACATCCTTGTAAAAACCAACATCTTGTAGATTTTTTTTTTTTTTTTTACTGCGTGGGGCATCTGAGTCTTTTAAAATTTTATTTTATTTATTTTTATTTATTTATGATTATTTACTTATGCATACAGAACTGGGGCACAGGCCAGAGGTGCAGGAGCAGTGATAGGACTCACCAGAGACAGAGCGGGGAGCAGAACAGGCCAACCGACGAAGCACACTGCTGAGGGGAGCAGCAGGCGGGCCAGGAGAGGTCTGCCTCACCATGTGGGATCACCTCCGGGGCAGGTGGGCATCGAACTCATGTGGAAGTGGCCCCAGCCTCCCAGTGCTGTGCTTTAACCCGCTGCACCACCAGGGAGGGCCCACATCTGAGTCTTTAATCCACTTTGAGGTTATTTTTGCGCCTGGTGTGCTTTGACCCAGGCATCAGGGACCGGCTGTTCCTACCGAGAAGGATGCCTGGGCTGGGAGGGAGGACACTCCACAGCCTAGAACACAGCCTCAAGTCTTAGTTTTACAGGGTAAACCAGAGTGGACTGGGCCACCTGTCTGTGGGGCCTCACCCGCGTTCTCAAAATTCAGTTATACTGCAGGTACACACAAAAGGGTCAATAACGGGTTTACTTACAAGTGGGGAAAGGAATAGGAAACAACCCAGGGAAAGAGAGCGGGATAAAAAGTAACTGGAATACCTTACCGGCTAGGCTGACTTGAAAAGACCAAGTCACGCCGTCCTGAGCAAGAGAGAGAGAGGAAATCTGTTCCTTATTTATCCCCCAAATGTCCCAGAATTCCTGCTAGTTCCGCCCTTGGGTCCTCGCAGTTCTCTCCCGGGTGCTGCTGGGAGTTGTAGTTTCCAATCACTGGAGTAGCAGGGAGAGTCCAGAAAGCTGGAGTAGGAGGTGGGGCCCACAAGACTCTGCAGAGTTCCTTTAGGACATCCTTCCCCTTAACATTAGCCCTAAACTCACAAAGAGCTGCTGACAGTACAAGCCGAGCAACCTCACATGTGCCTGAAACGCTTGGTGCCTCCGCAGAAAGTTAACTGTGAAGAAGACCTCGCCACACTGCGGAATTCTAGTGAATTCAAATAGGGAGCTTAAAGAAGCAAGACCTCGTGACTCGGGCAAACACCCCTTCCATGTTGGGTGTTCTTGCTGCCCCCCCACCCCATGTGTCTGCTTTTCAGCCTGTGCTTTCCAGCCCATAAATGGGACAGCAGCTTTGCTTGGGATCCATGGTGGAACTTGCCACCATCCAGGAAGAGGGCGGGGCGGAGCTTAGCCGCCAGCTGAGCTCCCAGCCCAGGCTTCCTTTACTTCATGCTTGGGGGCTTAAAAGAGCAGCACTTTCTCCCCTGGCGTCCCTGGGGATCAGGTGTCCGGTTGTCCTGGGGGTCCCAGGAGCCTGGGGGAGGCATGACCATGCTGCCTCTTCCCTGGAGCTTCAGTGGGGGCTCAAGCCCCTGGGGAGTGGGGGCTGGCAGCTTGTGTTTGTGTCTGTGTGAGGGGGATGCCCCTCACTCTGGCTGTTCCTGGCGGTGGCCCTGTTACTGTAGCTCCAGGTAAAGCTGCTTCTCCACAGGCTCTGAAGGAGACCACCTGGGGGAGAGCCCAGGGCCTGGTACCTCATTGAGTCAGGACCTCCCAGGCTGAGCAGGAGCTTGTGAACTCAGAGCCACCCCTCTTGGGTTGCAATTACTGCTGCAAAACAAACCCCCTCCCATGCTGTCCTCCTCTGGTGGCTGGGAAGGAACCAGCTCAGTGCAGGAGCCAAGCGGGGCTTGTGTGACCTGTTCTGGTCTTGTTCTGGCTCTGGCCCAGGGGATCCCACCAGGCCTTCCCTTGAGGAGACTGCGGGCCTCTCTGGGGCTCAGGGCTTAAGTCTCAGAGCTGTCAAGGTACTGGCAGCTTCCGCAGGCTGAGTGTGACCCCCGGCCAGGGAGTGACTCCCAGAGTGCAGCAGACCCCTCCTGTCTCCCCGCTGCTCCCCTCAGCAGTGGGTTTCAAGGGAACCTCCTGTTCTGCTCCCCATTTGTGTCTGGGGAGTCCTTACAGACCCCTCCAGCCTGCACCCCAGTTCTTGTGTGCATAAATAAAATAGGTATTTTTTTTTAAAAAAGGAGCAGCAAGCAGGGACCCCGTTCTAGGCTCTTTCCATCGCTGTGGGGAAGGAGGTGGCCGGGAGCCACTGTGGCATTTTGCAGGAAGAAAGTGGGGAGAAATCCACCCAACCCGGTTACATGGGGCTTGGGACAGCCCCGCCTTCCACCCAGCTGTAGGTTTCTCTGATGTGGGCTGCCGGTGACCCCAAGGGCTGCCCATTGCTACCCAGTCTCTGTCTTGGCCACGTCTCTGCGTCCGTCCATGCTCAGCAGCTCGGGGCTGTGCCCCAGATTCCGCTCAGGCTCAGATTCCTGTCTCCTCGCGTGGCCCCCAGGCGTAGTGTGTCCATAGTCACCCTCCGTTTACTACGATTTAGAAAATGGACCCAGTAGATGCAGGACGGTCCCCTCAGGGGGCAGCTCGGAGAATGAGGTGAGCAAAATCAGTTCAGCCAACTGTCTGGAAACCTGTCCTGATGTCAGTGGTGAGATTTAAATACCAGGATTGCTGGTGAGCCTGGTTGCATTCAGCCTGCAGGTGTCCATCTCAGAGGACAGGGGTGGGACAAAGGGGGGCATTTATTTATTGCAGATGTGCAAACGACCAGTAAAACAGAAAACTCGTCACAAATTCCTCTGCTGGTGGCATGGAGGAAGCCAGCACTGGAGCAGTGGGTGTATTCTGAGCTCCTAGTGCTATGAGCTCTCCTCCCTCCAGACTTTATGCCATCCTTAAGAAGCCAAGGATCTGGACAGCTCCGTCGCAACGGCAGGCGGTCATTCATTTCACAGCACACTAATTTTCATGCCTATTCGGTATTTTATGTTGCCGAAACTGCTTTGGAGTTTGTCTTCCTCACATGGTAATAGGCAGGTAGCCTGTGTGATTTCAGAGTCATTAACTCCCCCTGCAGCGGGGAGGTGGGTGATCTGGGCTCCTAACACAGAGCAGCAGCGTAGACGCGGTCTGTGAACCTGCTGTGTGCTGAGGGGGTTTGCACATGGAAAACATTCCAGAAAGCAGTGGGCAGTGGTGGTCCAACTGCATCTTACAGAGACACAGGTGTGCTCACCTTCCTTTTCATTTTCCCTTGATGGCTGAAGCCTTAGATAGCATGGGACACCCACTGAGAGCAGTGGGGTGAGCAATGAGGGTGCCGCTTATTTAAGATTTGGAGAACTGGGATCTTGAATGTTCTCTGTGGATGGCAAAATTTGATGGGGCTTTGCAGAACAGGCACCTGGCTTCACCCCCTTAATCCCCGCTGCTCTCCCTGCCTGGGATCGCTCTGGAGAGCGGGACAGTTAAAATGTCCTTCCTGACATGGGCCTGTCCCGTGCTCAGCCCCTCCCTCCATGTGGCACGTCCGGCACCCCATGGCCTTGATGGGAGATTATCGAGGTGGTGGTGTGGGCTGAGTACAAGCCCAGAGCAGGCTTTGTCATCTGGGGAATCCCTCTGGGGCCTTGGTGTTTTCTGGGACACCCCTGCAGCTCTGTCAGCTTGGGTACAGCTAACATTCTTCCTTTTCTGGTGGCTAAGCTGTTGTGATGCTTCCTTGTTGAACCTCTGACTTGTAAAGGCTCCTCTCATCTGCCTCCTCACTGCTACCTATGTGCACATTATGAAACCAGCTCACCTGTTCCCCTCCATCAGCAACAGCGGATGCCCTTCCAGCCCTCTCTGTGGCAAATTCCCAGCTGAGGTGCTTCATGGCTGCCCTCTCCCCCCACTCTCGTGGGGCAGGACCTCATTCTCCCTGTGCTCAGACAAGGACACTGAGACTCAAGGGGCTGGTCAGTGTCGTCCCATCCTATGTTGGGGGCCAGCTTGGGGCGCGTAGGTGGTGCAGACTCCAGCCTTGGCCCCTGCACTGCTGCTTTTCAGATGACCGTGCATGGACAGGTGAGTGTGCACAGGCAGGTAAGCATGCACAGACAGGTGATCATGCCGGGATAGGTGAACATGCACAGTAGGTGAGCATGCACAGACAGGTGATCATGCTGGGATAGGTGAACATGCACAGTAGGTGAGCATGCACAGGCAGGTGAGTGTGCAGAAGCAAGTCCTGCAGGGACAGGTGATCATGCTGGGATAGGTGAACATGCACAGTAGGTGAGCATGCACAGGCAGGTGAGTGTGCAGAAGCAAGTCCTGCAGGGACAGGTGAGCATGCTGGGGCAGGTGCACGAGGCTGAATGCAGGCACAGCCTGATGGAGACACTCAGCTCCTTCTGGGGTCACGGCAGGGAGCCCGCAGGGAGACAAATGGGAGCTGGGCCTGTGCCCGTCTTCAGCACAGTGCAAGCTTCTTTTTTTTCCCTTCTTTTTCTGCTTTGGGGAGGAGCTTTTCCTGTACCCCGTGGATCTAGAGCAGGAGAATTGGCCCCAGTAATAGTACATCGTGCATTTATTCTTATCTTGGGTCCCTTTCTGATTCTAGCTGATAGCACACGGGGTTCCAGGGAATATCTTAAGAACAGCAGATCTCAGGGTATTTTAAATTAAAGCTGTTTGGGGATTTATCAAGCCTCTGAGTCTCCTCCAGACAATTCAGTCTATGGATTTGGGAATAGAGATTTTGACTCTTATTTTTAATTTGATTTCTGACCTTTCTGCTACTCTCTTTCTCTCTCCGTCTCTATTCCCCTCCCCTCAGCTGTGTAACAATTTAAAATTTCCCCTTAATAGTTACAGACGGTATTAGGGCAAGTGGTGGAAACAGATGGAGCCTGGTCTGGGGCTTTGCCTGGGACTGAACCAAGACCCTGCTCCATGCCCCTCCTGCGGCCCCAACCTCTCTGAGGCCCAATTCCCAGTCCCCAACCCTCCTGCCCGCCAACCTGCCACCCGTGGCCCTGCGTCCCCATCTGCTGCTCTATTTCTCCTCCTATACCTGGAAAACGACCCCCATCAGTCCGTGACACCTGGGCCTTCACTCCCAGCTCTGACCCCAAAGTCAGCTTGGTGGAGAGCACCCAGATCCCATCCTGATCCCGAAGACCGGCCCCTTTCAGCCCTCCCCTCTCCCCTGGGGGAGGGGGGTGGCCCAGCCGCCCTCCTGCCCCTTCTCATCCCTGCACCGTCAGGGGTTTCTCCAGAGACTCGCACTGACTCCCTGACTTCGCGGGGTGGATATGGCTCTAGCAGGAACCCACACCGCTTTCCAGAGTCATTGTGTTGTGAGTTGGGGGCTGTGCAGAGGCCCCCCCAAAGCAGCATTGGGGTGCGTCTGGTTAGCGCCATCCAGACTCAGCATTGGTTCAGCTTAGAGTTGGGGACAAGCCGGAGGTGGAGCCTCTGGGCTGGGCAGCCTGGGGCCGAGACTGTTGTAGGGCAGCACTGAAGGCCAGAAGGGAAGCTGCTTTCCGCCAGATGTGCGCTGACTTGGCCTGGGCAGCCACTGTATTGAGCTCCACCTTCTGCGGGCCTGGGGGCAGGGTCAGGGCCTGGGGCGGGGTCAAGGCCGGGGGTGGGACCAAGGTTCTGGGGGCCCGGTCAGGGTTCAGGGGCCCCCGGAGGGTGGGCTCTTGGAGTGGGGCAGGGGCGGAGGTTGGGGTCAGGGCCATGAAGGATGGGGCAGAGGTCAGGTGCCTTGGGGGCTGGGTCTGGGGGGCAGACAGAGGTCTGGTGGTGGGGTCAGGAGCCTGGAGGGCTCCCCAGGAATCATCAGGTCTGGGATCAGGAACCTGTGTGTTTCACTACCGTATAGCCAGTGATCTAAGGATTCCAGGAGGGTCATGCTCTTGGGGGGCTCCTGGGAGACCCAGTCCAGGCAGTTGTGCCCCCCTGGGAGAAGCAGATCCCAAGGACAGCCAGTCTTGTTCTGTGCTCACGACCTCCTGACCAGGGCTGGTCAGGGCTGGAAGGGGGTGGTGAAGACCAGGAGGAGAGCAGGCTGGGGAGCAGGGAGCCGACTTCACCCTTTATCTGATCTGCCTGGAATCTGTATTTTGGACAACTTCGCAAGGGATTTGGACACAGATTTTGGAGAATAAACAGATGATTGAATCTGGCCGCACAATTTCCTGTTGGTCGCTCAGAGCATGCCTGGATCCCAGAACCGAGAAGTGGGGTCCTCGGGCACAGCTGCAGCTTGTTCCAGACCGTGCATCTGGTGCAGACCGCGCTGTTGTACCTGGGGCTGCATTCTCAGTCCTGGCTGAGCACCCCCTTGAAACCTATGAGTCAGCGTGGCTGGAGACGCACCCGCTCCTCTTCTGGGCTGGCATCCTGGCTTTATTGGCGAGCTCAGACTCTGGGGCGCTGCAAAAAAAAAAAAAAAAAAATCACTATCTGAAGTGTCTCTAGCATTCCAATTACTTAGCTGCACTGTGCCCTGTTCCAGAGTACTTGCAGATCTTGGACTGGGTCAATGGCTCAGACACCCAGAGAGTGTCCCTCACGCTCCCAGCTGCTGTCTAGTGGAGGAACCTGGCGTCTGCTTAGGGGTGTCCTTGTCTTGGTGGTGAGTTCGGAGCTCCCTGCTCAGCCTAGGCTCCTCCCTGCAGTTACTACAGGAGGGAAGGGCTCCCTGCCTGCCCCACCCTACATAGCCTCCAGGAGTCGCTTCAGAGAGAGGGGGCCCAGCCAGGCAGGGGTCTGTGGTCACTGGTGCTCTGATGTGCCTTGGCTGGTCCTCACAGCAGCTGGTGGTCCAGTGGCCCTTGCTGAGCATCATGACTCCTCTCCCCTGTACCCAGTGGCCCCTGCACACCTGCACCGAAACCAAGATGCTCTCCTGCGCAGTGAGCTCTTGCTAAGCTGTCTCTGTTGTGCTTGGAGCTACTGTGTAGCAGGATTCCTAGTTCTCAGCAGACTTAGGGCTTCACCTGCGCTAACTAGACACCGCCAGGGAATGATAGCCCCATTGGCTGGGAGGGTCCCCCTGAATGAAGCGACACAGGCGGGGTCCTCCCAGGTGACGTGGGGCAGGACAGTTGAGATTTGTGGGAGAGGGCTCTTCTTTCTGGCCTCCCCAGGAAACATTGTTCTCCCTGGGGAAACATTGTGGCAAGTTCTCTGTGGCTGGCTAGGATGCCTTGGAAGGGCTTTCTACCCCTGCAGCGTGTGGACACACAGGAAAGCCTGAACGTGCAGTGGCGGCCCGGGAGAAGCCACTTAATAGGCACTTAGCAGGACTCTCTGCGAGTCGGCACTGTTGCTGAAGCGGGCACACCAGTAAAGTCGCTGAGAGATTTTAATTCCCCGGGTCTTAACTGTTCCATAATTATTGTTTACAGAGCCCCAGACAACCTTCGGGTGATAATAAACCCTCGCCCCACTCGCTGTGAGTGAGCGTGGATGCGGAAGCTCCTCTCCTGTGCTCTCAGTTTTCTCAATAAAATGAACCAGTAGGGGTCCCCCTGGGGGCGCAGGTGAGTCTCAGCATTGTCAAACTCTGGCCAGCCACTGTGGCTTGAGTCCATCCCCAGCCAGGGAGTGATCCCAGGGTGCACAGACCCCTCCTGTCTCCCTGCTGCCCCCTCAGTGATGGGTTTCAGAGGATCCACCTGTTCAGCTCCCCACTTCCAGCAGCATCGGGCCTTTGAGTCACCTGCAAGTACCCAGCACCGCGAGCCCAGAGCTGAGCACTCCCAAAGCCCAGAGCTGCCCCCAGCGCAGCGAGAAGGCACCATTTGCTGCGTCTCTGGGGAGTCCTCTCACCCCTGCACCTCTGACCTGCACCCCAGCTCTCCTACGTGTAAATAAGTAAATCTATTTTAAAAAATGAGCCAATAATAGTACTTTTTAATGGGCGATGTTGCTTTGGTCAACTAACCTCATTGAGATTTGGAGTCAAGATTCTTCTCCAAGATGCCACACCACAGCTGGGAAAACCTTCTGTTTTTCTAGTCAACTCTCTGGTGTTAGAAAAGAAAGATCGTTTGCAGAGTTCACTCTTCACAGGAGGCCCAGGGCAGAGGGCATTCCTGAGAAACTCACCATCCTGGTCACAGCTGAGCTTCCAGAACTGTTCCAGTTACCCTCAACACAAGGCCAAACCCTGCAGGACAAAAGCATCACTTCTACTGATGTTCATCAAGAAACGTCGGTGTCAATGCCTAGCATTCACCTGGCCAGGTTAAGTGCCTACATCCAGCTGTTACAAGTCCAGCTGCGAACACCCTGTCCTTCCAGGAGCTCCAGGCCTTGCAGGCTCTCGGGCACGCCCTCGGATCCCCGGGACCCACCTCTCGGGCTCTGCAGGTGGGGGTGTGGGCTATCTTGCCTGAGGCCTGTTAATGGATGTTAGTCCCAGTCTGGGCGTGGACCTTTGCTTCTGGGCAACCTCCCCCCACCCCTGCCCCAGGCTTTTATTCCCCTTTTTCCTCGGAAAGTGTCTCTTTCCTTCCTAAGAGGACATGATGCTAATTTTAATGGCTGTCGCCCAGCAAGTCTGTCTCACGGATGAGGCATCTCCTGCGATGTCCAAACCTTTATCCTGGACACTCACAGCAACTGAAGGTTCTTTAAATGTCCGTCAACCCCCGCAAGCCTAGTGCTTTGTGCAAACCTTGTCATGCTCACACCTAAACCATAAAGCACGGGACACCCTTCTTCCCTGTAAAAGTGATTTCATGTTCATTTATCAAACTCCTGCCAAATAAAAATCCCACACCATACCCAACCCAGCTGGCCCAAGAATAGCCCCTTTATCTGAGTCAGTAAAAGGGAAGCGATGTTTTGTTCAATGCCAACGCAAGCTGTTTTGGGGCTCCAGCGCCTGGCGGGCTCCGTGGGGGCTGCGTGTTAACAGGGCGCCGCTGCGTTTCCAGAAACACGGCAAACGGCGACTTCTCACTGCACTGGGGGCACCAGCTCTGGGCTTTGGGGGTGCTCAGCTCTGGGCTTACGGTGCTGGGTACGTGGGGGTGACTCAAAGGCCAGATGCTGCTGGGGGCTCCTGACGTGGTTCTTCCGCCGTCGCCCTCAGCCTCCTCGCGTCCCCTGAGCCCCTGTCCCTGCTGGCAGGCTCTCCATTTGCTCTCCTCATTCTGGTTCTGCAGACCCAGGGCCTCATCTCAGGAGCCTCCTGGTGCAATTTCCCTGAGTTGTCACTGGCGTCAGGATCTCTGCTCCGTGTTCCTTTCTGCTGTTTCCCTGAGCCCCGGCACCCAGGGCACCAAGGATCGCTTCTGCCGCCCACTACCTGCCCAGGAACCAGAGGCCCCTCCAACATGGTTCCCTCACTGTTGGCTCTGCAGCTGGTGGCTTGGAGGGGCCTGGTCTGGGGTCAGGGATGCTGATGCAAGCCCTCCTCCTCCCCCCCGGTCTCTGCTGCACGCTGGGTTCTGGACACCATGCTCTGAATTGTACCCCTGTTGGGTAAGAGCTTGCCAGGGCTGGCCTGAGCCTCTTTATCTGTGGCGTGGTCGGGTCACCTCTGCCTGGGCCTGCAAGGCTGGGACTGGGGGTCGGTCGGGGGGGGGGGCAGCAGGCCAACACAGAGGCTCGTGGGTTCATGTTACAGCAATTGGTGCAGCAACACAGCTTGCCTGACTGCTGAATGCCTGTCTGTCTTGCTTTGGGGTGCCTATATCCCAAGACTGTTTAGCAGGGGAACGTCTGGGGAATAGCCCCCCAGATGACCCAGTGGACAGCACTCTGGGGCCATGCCGGCCTCTGGGAGCACCAGTGCTGGGTCTCCACGCCACCCGGGACTCCCAGGGAGGGCACAGAGACAAGGCGCTATGCTGCAACCCTCTCACCCACCCCTAGCGTTTGGAATCGCCTATGGCTATTTCCAATTGAGTCTTACTCAAATCACGGAGCGGAAGTCTGGAGCTGTGACCCTCCTTCACTCTCCCGGGCTCAGGTGCACTGTCCTGGGGCAGGCGGTTGCAGGCCCACTGCCTGCTCTCTGCTCCCAGGTGTGGAGTCCAGGTGTGACTGGAGGTGCGGGTGGGAAATGAGGTGCTTTTAGGACTTTCCGTATTGTCTGCATGTCTGTTCTCTTGCAGGGACAGCAGGCAGGACTGGGCTTGCGGGCTCAGGAAGCTGTGCCCGTTGGCACTGTGACCCTGGCCAGCCTGGACTGGGGGTCAATGGCTTCTGTGATGTGGGCTGCTGTGCTCCCTGCCTGGGGAGGACAGGGGAGGGGAGCTTTGATGGCTACATGAGATGGGTGTAGGTATTTTAGAGCAAACATCTCCTTCCAGCTGACCTCAGGCCTTGCGTCTGGGTCATGTTCCTGCTGTCCGGGGGCGACAAGCTTGTGCCCTCCCATAAGGGTGAAGTCCTGCTCTAGGGGTGTGATTCCTGGGGAGACAGGAGTGCTGTCTTTGTTAAAATATTTAACAGTCCTCAACTGCTCTACAACTTCATTATTTTAAGCACTCTAGCTTTTATTTATTTTTAATTTTGCATACAAGAGCTGGGGTGCAGGGTAAGAGGACTCCCCAGAGAGGTAGTGAGGAGAAGAACAGGCAGATTCACTGAAATTTACTGCTAAGGGGAGCAGTGGGGAGAGAAGAGGGGTCTGCTGTGCCCTGGGGGTCATTCCCCGGCCAGAGGTGGACTCAGTCTGCAGCCGTGACTGCCGTGACCCCTAGACCAGCACTTAAAATAGAACTTTCTCTGGCCCTCCCTGGTGATGCAGTGGTTGGGGTGCAGTACTGTGAAGCTATCATCAGCCACTGCGGCCTGAGTCCATCACCTGCCAGGGTGTGACCCCCCAGGGTGCAGCAGGCCTTCCCTGTCTCCCCGCTTCTTCCTCAGCAGTGGCTTTCAGTTGATCTGCCTGTTCTGTTCCCTACTGTTTCTGGGAAGTCCTCTCACCCCCCAACTCTGACCTGTACCCCAGTTCTTGTGTGCATAAATAACGAAATCTATTTTTTTAAAAACGTAACTTCCGAGAATCCTCCCCAGTGCCACGGCTGTCTGGAGCTGAAGATGGCTCTCACAGCAACAGTGTTTAACACTGACCGTTGGGCAGGAGGGCACCCTGGCACCTCCTGGCCTTACTTGTCCTCTCACATGAGGCTTGAAAGGGGCTGAGCCTTCAGTCTAGACAGACACCCAGGAAGTCTTTCTTTCTTCCAGTAATCACAGTACTTACAATAAAACATGCAATTTTTTATTACATGCAATAAAAATGTAAGTTGTGTGTGTTCTGGGTGCCCCGTTCTCTGTCTCCGGCCAGACCATTCTCTTCCACAAGTGCGGTTCTGGAAGTGAGACCTCCGCTGCAGCCTTCTCCCACTTCTTCATTAGCTGGGGAATTGTCTTACAGAATTTCCCCCTATAAAAATGAGTTAAGGAATCGTGCAAAAGAGGCAGTCAGAGCGCCAGGGTGGCCTCGGCTCCTGGCTTCTCCCCAGGGGCACCAGCCTCTTTGGGGCCTTTCTCCCACCTTCCAGAGTGTTACCTGACTCTATCTCACTGCCTTTTGTTCCAGGACTAGGGCAAGGGCACCCTAAACCCCCAAACCTGCCCACTCTAACTAGTTTCTTCCACCCGCTGTGTCAAGACAGATGATATACTGGAGAGTGTAAGACCTTCCATGGCAAGGAGCTTTAATACCGTCAGCGTGAAACACAGAGGAGGGAGAATAGTTTCCAGAACAAGCATCCGAAGTCACTTGCACCCTTGTGGGTCAGTGTCCAGCCAAACAGGCCGGCCCAAGGTGGGGCTGCTGAGGCCCGAGAGCATCCCCCAAGTCTAAGACACCACCTGGTGGGGACCCCTAGGGAAGGGCAGAAGGGCCAGGCAGTCTGGAACAGAAGGAACAAAATCACTCAAGAGCAACACCGCCACTGTGACCCTCCTGGGGCTCCCCCACATCTGTGTCCCCCAGCCCAAGGCCAGGAAGCAGGAGCTGCTCCCCCCTCCCACCCCCGCCTCCATCTCTGGGCCCTGGGCCTCTGGCTCCCTCCTGCTCCTCCCTCCCCAGTCCCCTCTCCAGATTCTCCTCCCTGCTCAGCCCCACCTACACTTGGGTGGGGCAGGGAACCTGGAACATCCCCTTTCCGGGGCCCTCATTATACTTTCTTCATCATCCCTGCTGGAGACCAGTCAGGGTCAGGCTGCCAGGACGGGCAGCTCAGGCAACAGGTGTCCCGTCTCAGACCCCGTCACCCCGTTTACAGTGGAGGAACGGCTGGGAGTGATCTCACCGCAGGCTGGGAAACAGTCAGGCTGACCCAGGTCCAGGGACACGGGAGGAATGGACACCCCCTTTGTGGCCCTCTGTGGCTGCTCCCCAGCTGGGTGGGACCCAGTGCCCATGGCTGGGATGTCGAGGGCCCCCTCAGGCTGGGCTGCCCCACACCGTGAGCCTCCTGCTGCTGTCCGTTCAGTCAGCTGTCCAAGGAAGCTTGTGTGGGGGGTGGGTTTCCCTTGTGGCTGAGTGTGCGAATTTGGAGATAAAAACTCATTCCAGGAGATGGTGGTTTTTTCTAAGTGGAAGGGACACTTCACCTTTTCTTCTATGTCGATTCTGAAGCAGGGGTATAGCACAGGAGAATTTAGGGTGAGCTCACACCCTCACAGGTGGGACTTTTGGAAACTTGACTTGGCCTTTCTCAGGGAGATCATTCCCGTCTGTGCTGGAGAGGTGGCAAGCAGCTGGGGTCCCTGCCTGCTTGCTCTGGCCGCTCCCTTTCACTCACCCTGGGTCTGGCATGGCTGCGTCTCGGCTTGCTTCTCAGTGATGGTGTCTCCTCATCCCCGAGAGTGACTTCGAGCCTCCCCAAACTTGGGGGACTTTCCAGCACGGTCACCGGCCACGCGGGGTGTCTTCTCTCCCCCCCCCGGGGCAGGCCGAGAGGGTCCGAGGCCTCCTGTTGCCAAAATCCCAGAGAGGACCCCTAGGCCCAGGCTGGCCAGAGCAAGTGCTCCCCACTAGTGTTGGGGGGCTGGGTCCTTGCCCCCGGGGTTCATTTCCAGGAGGTGGTTGGCTGCGGGCTCCACGTCAGGTTGCAGAAGGAAGTGAGTGCGGGGAGAACTGGCAGCTCTGAGCAAATGGCTCTTGTTATTTGTTAATCCTGTACAATTAACACCAACACAGAAAATACGGTTTGCAGGCTACAGTATAATCACCCCACATCCCAGGAAATCATGTTGGATTTAACGGCAGGTGTGAAATTAACCAAGGCTATTCTCACCAATGCTATAATTAACCCTGATTTCCAGGAAGAGGTCCTCAAGATTCCATGGGGTTCTCTGCAGCACCCGGCTCAGGGCGGGGGACAGATCCCAGCGCCCCTCTTCCCCCTTCCTCCCCACCCCCCACGCCCCCAGTTCTGTGTCTCTGAAATGTGCCTTGCAGATTCTCTGGATGTTTCGTTTTGCTTCCAGCGAAAACTCTGTTTCTCGGGCTTTGCTGGGCTTGCCACCCCAGATGCAATCATTTCACCCGGACATTTTGTGAGGACAATAATCCGGGTAATTGTCACCCGTTCAGTCCGCTGAAACTGTCTTTACTTCCTGAGACCACTAATTACATGGCAGCGTTCCGGTCTGTCCTGCCGAGGTGTGTTTCCATGTTGGCGTTGGCTGGGACCGTCTCCAGGGACGGCCCTGCACTTGGCAGCCTGCCCACCTCTCTGTTTGAAAGCAAATGAAAATATGAGGTGTTGATCTTGGGGGCAGGAGTGTTTTTATTCTCCGCGAGCTTCGTTCCCAACTTCCGATGCTGGACTAGGGGCTGGTTTGAAAACCGTCCGATCTGGCTACACGGGATTCAGAGACAGATTCAGGCCGTGGGCCTGTTCTCCTGGGCGGCCCCTGGAGAGAGGCCACCTGGCCACTGGGTCTCTGGTCAGAACTGGCAAAAGCCTGTGTTTTGCAGAATCTGTAAACACCTGCAGATGTGTGAGTAGGTGGGTATCCCTCGAACACACGCGCACACCCTCACACGCGCACTCTTACACACCCCGCATACACACACCACACACGCTCACACACACATATTGACACAGACTCAAAAATGACTCAAAGAATTTAATTAGCCCCTTAATTTCTAGATTTCCTCAGAGCTATCAACACAAATTACTTTTATAATAGGTGGCTAAATAAAACAGCTCAGGATTAAATTGCACAGAAAAAGAGTTAATATATTATATTATGCACTAAATTATGAGTATATCTAGCCCTCTGTTTTCAAGTCTTTATTTAGAAGTTTTCAAAGAAGAGACAGATTCATAATTACCAGAGCTTCCTTCCTGCGACCGGCGGCTTCTCCTTATCTCTGGCTCTCTACTGAGGAAGAGTGTTAGGTTCAGATCAGCATCTCTTATTTATTTAGGAATCCTACTTTTTTTCCTTTTAAGATCTATTATTTATGCATACAGAGCTGGGGTACAGGCCAGAGGTGCAGGGATGGTGAGAGGATTCACCAGAGTCAGAGTGGGGAACAGAACAGGCTGTCTGACACTGCTGAGTACTCTGTTGAGGGGAGCAGTGGGCTGGTCAGGAGAGGTCTGCCATGCCCTGTGGGTCACCTCCTGGGTGGGGGTTGAACTCATGCTGCATTGGCTTTAGCTTCTTAGTGCTGTGCCTTAACCTGCTGTGCCACCAGGGAGGGCCCCAGGTCTACAGACTCTTAAGCTTCCTATACACACTCTTCTGGTAGTGCCCAGACCAAGTATAAAAGTCTGTGTTATTTGTATATGCTAAATACAGCTAATTTTCCAAAAAGACTTATTTATATATGCACACAGAACTTGGGTGCAGGGCAGAGGTGTGGGGGATAGTGGTGAGAGGACTCCCCAGAGATAGAGTGGGGAGCAGAACAGGTGGGTCTACTGAAACTCACTGCTGAGGGGAGCAGTGGGGAGACAGGAGAGCCTGCTGCACCCTGTGGGTCACCCCCTGCCTGGGAATCGAACTCATGCTGCAGTGGCTGGGACAACTCCATAGTGCTGTGCTCCAACCCCCTGCATCACCAGGGAGGGTCCAGTAAAGCTCATTTTTTATATTAGGTTCATTTTCCCCAGTTCACTTCAATCCACCCCTACCCAGCCCCACCCAAACCTACACAGCTCAGCTCCATCCCACCCAAAGCACCCCCCAGACTCCACCCATCTCCACCCAGACCCCACCCACACCACCCAGCCCAGCCCAACCCAGCCCAGCCGGAGGCACCTCACCAGCTTTCTCGAACTCTTGATGAACCCTAGCCAGAGATCCTACTGCCCCAGACTCCAAAGGACAGGGTGAGACTCACTGTTTTTGTCCACATTCGGTCCATTTTTTCTCCTGTTTTTTCTTGGTCTTTAACTTGTCTGTGGGGCAACATGACAGGTTTGCCCCTTCACGAGCCTGCCTGAAGCTCAGAAAGTGGGCTGGGTCTCCTGACCCCTCCCACCCAGCCCTCCATGCTCCCCCACATCTCCCACCCCCCATAGCTGGTACCTGCAGCCTTGGTGGCTCACTCTGTCTGCCGGGCATTTTCTCTGCCTCTCCATGTCATGCTGCCCATAACTGAGCTTCTCCCTCTTGAGCTCACTGCAAGAAAACCCATTTACCTAGCACCCACTCTCACAAAGCTGCATCAGGAGAGCCGCGAGGAGCAGCTTCCAGCAGGGCACTCAGAATGGGCGCTGGCCTGAGGTGATCGTGACCTTGAAGTCCCTTCAGTAGTCCAAGGGTACATTGTCTGTCTGCAGAGACCTCTGGCTTTGAGTCACAGAACAGCCCCCAGGGCCAGCCCCTGCTAGGCATGGGTGTGATTCTTCCGACGAGGGCGGGTTGTTCCCACCCTGGGTTTACAGGGGTGCACCTGAGGGGCATAGGTCAGGAGTTTGAGAAAATACCACAAACATAGAAAGCAGAGTGAGGTGCCATGGGGTTCCTGGCCCCCTCACCTCAGGGGTGGGCAGCCTGGCTGGGGGGCCTGGGAGCCCAGGGTTCAGAGTTGAGGTGCATTGTCATGCAGCTCCCCAGTGCAATTGTTTCAGAGCGACTGGCTCCCCATTCACAGCCCCAGTCATTAATAAAGCATCCATTAACCTCCAGCATCCTTCTGAAGTGCTTTGGAAACATTGGCACCATTAGGCGAGATGGAGCCCATGGAGACGCAGCTGGGACAAGCTGGGTGTCACCTGATGTCCACCCAAGGCCTGGGTCCCACCCCTCAGCCCCTGTCAGCTCCCCTCGGGCGCCCTCCAGGTCTGACCCCCGCCCACCCTGGCCAGGGCTCTGAGATCTTAACCAGCACACCCTCCGGCCCCCAGTCCCCAGTCTCAACTCCAAGGGCAGTTCCCTTGGAAGAATCTATGCTTTCTAATACTACAACCAGCAGTTATGACTGTATTTAAAAAATGATTTACTTATGGATGCACACAATAGCTTGGGTACAGGCCAGAGGTGCGGGGGACAGAGGACTCCCCAGAGACAGGGGAGCAGAACAGGCGGGTCCCCTGAAATGCACTGCTGAGGGGAGCAGTGGGGAGATGGGAGGGGTCTGCTGCACCCTGGGGTCACTCCCTGGCTGGGGATAGAACTCACGCTGCAATGGCTGCAGGTAGCTTGATAGTGCTGAGATGCACCCCTGTGCCCCCAGGGTGGCCCCATGATTTTGGAGTATCAGGAAAACAGCCCAGCACCCTTGGCACCAGGCATGGGTGACTTCTGAACCAGACATGCACGTCCTGAACTCAACATTGTCGTATTCCAGGACACTGGTCAGCCAGCTGGCCGGCCACCTTCTCTCCATTGCTGCCTTGTTTTGAAGTTGGCTGAGGGTCCTTTAGTCCTGTGCTGTCCCTGCTCCCAGGGCCCCCTACGTGGGGCCAACTGCTGGCGTGTCAGTCCCCAGAGCTCGAGTCTCCTCGGCCCCCGACAGCCCCATCCTGTGTTCTCATTAGAACATCCCTGCTTGTGCGCCTCGGTGGAAATGATCAATTATTTTCGTGTCAGTCCTGGTAATATTACCCCTAAGATTTAGCAATTTTCAAAGATATTTTAACTTAATTAGAGACATTTGTTGTAAATTGAATTAAACCTGTTAAAGGCGTGATGCGTTCTAGTGGAAGCATAATACCTTAATGGCCCGGCACATCTTCAGGGGATCATCTCGGAGCTGTGAGGACGCCGATGATGAGAGGAACTTGGAAGGGGTCCTCCTCTCATTCTGTAAAAGTTGAACCAATGCAGAACAGCTTTTTCTAGAACATCATGGTTACCGTCAGCACAGATGCTTGCATCTGTGTCTCCCCACTTCTAGCAACACTGGAGATGTGAGCGTTTTGAGTCATTTTGGTGAAACATAAAGAGGATGTACAGGCCAGAGGTGGGGGTGAGGAGACGCCCCAGAGACAGAGTGGGGAGAAGGACAGGTGGATCCACTGGGATCCACTCCTAAGGGAAGCAGTGGAGAGACAGGAGGGGTCTGCTGTGCCCTGGGGGGTCACTGCCTGGCCGGGGATGGACTCAGGCCGCAGTGGCTGACCATAGTTTGATAGTGCTAAGACTCACCTCTGTGCCCCCAGGGAGGGCCCATCATTACTTTTTTTAGCAGACAGATAAGGGTGTTGACTGGAAGGACAGAGGGTGGTGCATTGAGTGGCATCCTGGGCCCCCAAGCCAGCGTGTGTGTCAGGATGTGGGTGGAGACCTTTTGCTAGGGAGGTAAGGGTGGCAGGTACCTTTATCACACAGACACACAGCACCATCACTCGGGGTCTAGAAAGAGCCTGGGGACATCCAGAGGGCACTGAAGCCACTGCCTTTTCCGGGTGTATCATTGTAGTCCCTGTTTTTGCAAACGATGTGTTCCCACCTCTGTATCTCACTGCCTTTCCTCTTGGGAGAGAAAAGTTGGAGCAGAATAGTGAACAACAAAATAATGAATGGACACACTGGCTGCTGCAGGGTGGGTGGGGGGGTTGTTGGTTTAATTTCTCATGATGGTCAATGTGGAAAGGCTTTCCAGAACCTTCTGGAAGAAGCCCTCCCGGTCTGGCATGCCTGTGCACTGTTCCTGGATCTGCTGGTTGGCTGCATGGTGGCCAAGCTCCTCTCCTTGGGGCCGGGCTGGCGGCTGCTCTGGGTGCCTCATTTATGGCAAGCCTACAGGGTTGAGGAATCAGCTAAGTTATTCTAGAAGCTCCTTTTAGCACAGAATCAGGCAGGCTCATCCAGGAGCACAGGCCTAGTCATTTTACAGATCAATGACTATAAATATTGATTTAAGAAGGTTGATGATGCTGGTTTTATGAAGGCAGGTCGACACCAGCCTTACTGACTGCTATAATTAAAGAAGAAATAGTGCATACCCACGCTTTTTTAAAGATTTGTTAATTGATGCATGCAGAACTGGGGTACAGGCCAGAGGTGCGGGGCTGAGAGGATTCACCCGAGACAGTGGGGAGCAGAACAGGCAGACTGATGAAGCAGTGGGGGGTCTCAGGAGAGGTCTGCGGCACCATGTGGGTCATCTCTGGGGCTGGGGATTGAACTCATGCTGAAGTGGCTGTGGACAGCTTCATGGTGCTGAGCTTTAACCCATTGCGCTGCCAGGGAGGGCCCCAACATTTTAAAAATAAAAGGATTTGCCAGGCCATCCCTAGTTAGGCCTGCTTTTTCTGTCCTCTGTCTGTGCTCACATTCCTGGTATGGGTGGGGGTGATTTTTACTTCTCCAGTCATTTCCAAAGAGCCTCCTCATCTCTCCTGTAAAATCTTTGTTTTTAGAAACTTGCAAAATACCTCTTGCTCTCAGCTCCAAACATAGAAAGAGCCAGCAGGGCTGGCTCAGGGTCTTGTGAGTGATGGTGTTGAATTTTATTTCAACAGAAAATGTCAGCATTGCATTAAGAAATCAGAGCTCTTACGCTCTGAATTCTCATTCAAGTATTTTTTGAGATATGTTAACAATAACTCATTCCCATTTGTAAAATGGGGTAACGTCATCGTTTCTAAGAATTTGACTCCTAGGACCTCATCTAAGTGGAACCAGATGGGGGCTTTTATGTCTAACACATCTCTCTCAGCATGAAGCATGATGCCCTCTGGGCTCACCAATGTCCTGGCAGCTGTCCAGATTTCGTTGCTTTTTCACTACCCAGTAATATTCCTTCAACCAGGCCTCTGGGCCTCTGCCCCCTCCACTTGTGCTCTACACCAGAAGTCACCTGTTACTTCTTTCTCCACAGCTGTCCTCCAGTGCCTGATGGCCACAGGTCGCAAGAACTCCTGAAGCACCTGCATTTTTTGTGGCTGTCAGTGTTCCACGAGCTTGAATTAGCGCAATGGCGGAGCCAGGGCTTCTGGTACCTTCTCCTGCTGGTGGCTGCGCTGTGGTTCCTCAGGCTCTACCTGCATTACCTGGGCCAGTGGGTCTTCCTCTGGGCCATTTCGACTCCCGTGACAAAGTGAGTGTTCTCTCCGCCTCGCCAGAGGGTGCTTTTCTGCGCTATCCATTTGCCTGGAGACCGAAAGTGTGGGTCTGATTTGAGAAGACGAAGCTGCCTCTATCAGGGAGAACAGGCGCTTTGATTTCAGTGATGCTCCTTCTGGGCCCACATCTGCAGGTCTCTAACTGGGGCATCAATATTTATGTAAAATTGAGCAGATTCAGATCTGTTCTAATATCCGAGCTGGATCCAAAAGGAATTTAGCGACAATGTTTTATTCTCTCTTGATTTTATCAGAGTGACTTGGGCTGCAGGTAGTTTAGGGGTAATGTAAGTATGATTTATCACCTGTACATGGAGAAGCAAAGATTGCTTCTCTGCAAAATGATTGAATTCCCACAATTACCCAACTCAGGCCTACGCAGCTTTCCAGACCATTATCCTCCGGAAAAAATGACGCTCTAAAGGTTATCTCTCTATAAACACGACTCCTCAGACACTGCAGATAGATAAACAGATCTCAATACAAGCAGGATTCATCTACTCAGGCGGAGCTGGGACAGATCAAAGTAAAGACGTGGATATATGTTCAATTAAGAAGATCTTTGCAGATGACCTGGTGCCTTCGTGAGCAGGAATTTGTGCCTGTATCTGCTGCTCAGCTGGGAGTGGGGCAGACAGGCAGCTCACAGCGGATGGCCAGCGTGCGGGGCAGGAGGCTGCTGGAGTGACCTGTGCTGGGTCACCCGGGCCCCATGGCACTCCAGAGGTTCACTGGGTCATCTCCGGGAGATCCAAGGAGACCGAGCAGCTCAGCCACAGCACCAAGGTGCCCAGGCTCCTGTGTGATTTCTGCAAAAGGCTGGCAGAGGGAGCCTGTGGGGAGGTGACTGTGGGGTGGGCTGTGTAGCCCTTGCTCGGGGCTAGGTGAGTCTCAGAAGGCAGGTGGGCCAGGTGGGGCCCCTCATCCTCCAGAGAGAGCTGTGGAGCTGCCTGGCAGCCCGGTGGGGCGGATGAGGAGTCTCCCGCAACTTTTGGGCCTGCCCATTGTCCAGTGTCCAGTCTCCTGTAGCAAGGGCAGGTTTTGGGGGAGGCTGGGGCCTCTGATGTCACCACACCGTCTGTCTTCCAGGCTGCACTTCTCAGTACACACAGCGGAGCTCTGCTACCCGGCTGCCTCCCTGCATGCAGGCGAGGAACTTCTGGTGGTGATGGTGGGTGGCCTGGCCCCCAGCCTGGCCATCCTGCCCCTGGCACTTGGCCGCTGGTGCTGGCGGATACTGTCTGTGCCCTGCCCCACTGTCCTGTCCCAGCTCATCATCATCACGGGGCTCTGGGCCGTCCTGGACCCCTGGGCCACACTCCTGGTGGACGCTGTGCTGGGGGTAAGTCAGGTGGAGTGATGGGGGTGCTCCTGGCAGGACAGGGGGAGTGGGGCGGGGGGAACTTTCAGTAATCTGGCTCTTCAAGGTGCATCTCACGTCCACGTTGGGAAGCTTCCCTGCAGGTCAAAAGCTGGCTGCCTCGCCTGAGCCCTTGGGGTCATTTTCACATCTCGAATTAAGGATGCTGGGGTAGGGCTGGAGGCCTAAGGCGACTTCTATTTCCAATGTGATCCCAATTGGAGAGGGACTCAGCCATGAGCTGTCCGGCTGCTGATGGCAGCACTGAGTGCCCTGAGCGGCTGGGCTGTCCAGGCCACATCCCCGAGGCCCAAGAGGATGGCCCTGGCCTGAACTGATTCAGGCTGAAGGGTAGGTTGGGCCCAGTGGGCAGTTGTTCCAGTGAGCCCCCAAAAAGGGACAGTGCTGGTTTTGTGACACCCCAGCTCTTAGTCGCCCATAAGCCTGAGGGAGCCCCAGGAAGATCCAGGCAGGGGGCGAGGGTTCACCCACCTAGCCCACCTCCCACCTCCCACCACATTTTGCTGCAGTTACCAAACCTTGAGAGTAGGTGATCAGAAACGTAAAGATTTGGCAACGAATGAAACGGGGGTGCCAAGAATCACCTCCCTGGTCGCATCTAGCCTCAAGCTGATGCACTCAGCCTTGGAGAAGGAGCTCGTCATATTTTTTAAAGATTTATTTATTTATTCAGACAGAACGGGGGTACAGGCCAGAGGTATGGGGGGCAGGGGCGGTGAGAGGATTCGCCAGAGACAGCAAGGAGCAGAACAGGCAGATTGATAAGTGCACTGCTAAGGGGAGCAGTGGGCCGGTCAGGAGAGGTCTGGGGCACCTTGTGGGTCCCTTCCCTGGCTGGGGATCAAACTCGTGCTGAGGCTGCTGCAGCGAGCTTCATAGTGCTGTGCTTTAACCCGTGGCACCACCAGGGAGGCCCAAAGCTCCTAATTTAACTGAGTAGCAGGACGTCCGTTGTCCTGGCCTGGAAGCCGCTGTGGGAGAGGGGAGGGCTGGTCTGAAGTCATCAGAGTCTCTATTTAGAGAAGACATCTGCTGTGCGGTGACTCCAGGGCCAGCCATCCCTCAGGGAAGGGGAGGGGGAGGGGCCAGGGTGATGTTTCTTGTATTAGCAGGCTGCGAGGTCAGGGTCCACACTAGTCTCATCCTCGAGTGGTGGCCTCCAGAGCCCCCAAATCTGTTGGGCTGTTGCAAATGTCAAGACACATTTTTGCAAAGAAAACAAAAAAATATGTCACATTTTTCTGACAGCTGGGGGGAGCGAAAGGCGTGTTGGCGTGTGGGCTCCGTGGCTCTGGGTGGTCACCCTGGGCCAGTGCCCCCAGCCTGGTCCTTGTTTGTGTCTCCCTCGCCAGCGGCTGACAGGCTCCGGCGATCCCCCCGTTGGTGACGCAGCCAAGCTGTACTGGGCATTTGTGAGAAGCTCACAGCCCGGGCTGCTGGGGGTGGTGGTCACCCTGCTGCTTTACGGCTTCCTGCTGGCCATCTCCTCTCTAATGCTGTATGTATACTGCCTCAGGTGAGTCCTTTGTCTTTCCTCTGGCCTCCATTGGCAGGTGCTGGGGTGGGGCATGGTGAGGTGGTGTCCTTGGAATGATGGGGAGTGTGAAATAGGTAGGTTGTGCTAACTCCAGCCGGAAAGGCCAGCCAAGAACCACTCTGTTGGGGTGCTTCCTCCTTCATGGAGAGAGCCCACTTTTCTGTAAACCTTACATTTGTTTCTTTAAACCAGGGACCAATAAGAAACAAGGAATGACCTTCTCATTCTGGGAAATTTGTCCCAAATGATTTCTGCCTCCTTCTAAACTACTTTAGAAGGGGTTCCATCTAAACTACAGTGGAATATTAGACAGTCTTTAAAAAGGTTAAAATCCTGTCATATGGAAAATGTGGCTGCACCACTAGAATGATTATGCACAGTGCAACAGACTAGTTACAGAAGGACTTGTTCTGGACCATCCCACTTATGTGAGGTCCCTGAAACAGAGACCGGAAAGGTGTTTATTAGGAGTCTGGGGAGGGGGATGGGGAGTTCTGTTCCAGAAGTGTAAGGTTTTGTGATGCCAGGAATTGTTCTTCTGCACCCGCATCCCTGAGGCTCCCCACAGTGCCCTTCTGTCTTGGGTGCTGGCTTTGCACATCCCATTATCCAGTGCACTGTTGGGCCTTAAGGATCCCCAGTAGCATGTGACTCTGTGACCACCAATTCAGGTCACTTCTGCTCACGTAAGCTCTTGTGGATGTTTGCAACCATGCCTTTCCTTTGTCTGGGTCGGCATTTTTGTTCTCAGGGTTACATGCAAAGTATAGAAATAGGAGCTCAGAAATAATGTGTAGGTACCTAGGATTTAATATATATTAAAAAAAATTATCGATGCAGGCAAGAACTGGGGTGCAGGCTAGAGGTGTGGGGTGAGAGGACTTCCCAGATGCAGAGTGGGGAGCAGAACTGATAGATCCCCTGAAACTCACTTCTGAGGGGGCAGCCAGGAGATAGAAGTGGTTTGCTGCACCCTAGGGGTCACTCCCTGGCTGGGGGTGGGCTCAGGCTGCAGTGGCCGTGGACAGCATCACCATGCTGTGTTTTAACCCCTGTGCTACCCGGGAGGTCCCTCGGTTTTTATAAGATCTACTTTTCTTGGGTACAGCCCCCCCATGGCCCTTTAGAGAGCGCTGGCTGCAATTCGAGTGACTGTCTCGATGCGACATCCTTTGGTCTTTTATGTGACTGGTCTGTTCTTTGAGAATCTCTGTCAGTTCTTCATGCACATCAGCTGTTTTGCCTTTTATCCTACTGGGTTCTAGATGAAGTGATTTTGTTGTAAGACTCCAGTTGAAGTTTGCAGAGTGGTGGACAGAGGAACTGTTTCTGGAGCATCTTTTTGCCAAAACTTGATCTATGGCAGCTGTGGATATCAAGGCTGGGAGGATGGGGAGGACAGAGGGGACTGGGGGGAGGGGAAGGGTGAGGAGAGTGAGGAGGGCTGTCAGGATGGGGAGGAAGAGGAGGAAGAGAAGGATGGGGAGGATCAGAAGGACTGAGAGGACATGGAGAATGGGGAGGACAGAGAGGATGGGGAGGACATGGAGGATGGGGAGGAGATGGAGGATAGGGAGGACATGGAGGATGGGGAGGTCGGAGAGGACATGGAGGATGGGGAGGACAGGGAGGATGGGGAGATGGGGAGGATGAGGAGAGGAGGAAGAGAACAGTGGGGAGGACATTGAAGACCAGGAGGACAGGGAGGATGAGGAGGAAGAGAAGGGTGGGGAGCGCGGGGAGGACTGAGAGGACTGGTAGGATGTTGAGGACGAGGGAGAGGGGAGACCAGGGGGCCAGTCCTCTGCTTGGGCACTTGCCTCCTGCCTGGCCAGGCAAAGTCGTTCTGCCTGGCCTGGGAGTCCCCCACTACCATGTGGCTCATTCACTCTTAACCCTCTGGTCCGGTATCCCTGAGGCCCCCAGGCTGCATCAGCTTCTTCTCAGACCCAGAGGGTGGGGAGCCACAGTTGGGTGCTAGCCAGAGGGGGTCCCCAAGGCTGTGTGTGTGCCCCAATGCTGGGGCTGGACCACGCTGGCTTTTGGGGAGCTGATGCCTGGCTCCTCACTGACCCACCCTTCCAAGTCATCTGTAGACAGCGGTGGGTGTGGCAATTATGACCGCGATGTTCACGTCCAGGGGCTGCGTGCGAGATGACCAAGGACTGGTCACTTTTGGAACCAGCCTTCCTCACAATGCTCCTCATGAGAGGTGGAATATTAATTACATTAGAGGAGGCGACTCTAGCCCTTGTCTCGTAGGTGGCTAAGCAACCTACATGGTCCTTGAGGTGGTCAGCGGGGAATGGACACTGGGTGGCCAGCATAACAGATGGGGCCACCATGACACCTGACAGGGAGCGTGGCTGGACGCTGTCACCTGGGAGACCTGGACGCTGTCAGTGCCCACTCAGTGGGGTAGACTGAGCTCTGGGGGCGCCTCTCCACCTACCTCCCCTTCTGCAGCTGGGCTGGGCCATTCCTGAAGGACATTGTCTTGCAGAGATGGGACAAGACTGGCCACTTGGCACATCGATTGCTGGCCATTTGATGAACCGGCTTCCGCCCAGCCAGCCTGTTCCGGTAACTCTGGGGTGAACAAGAACCGCACGAGCCTGGGCTCCTGTTTTCACGCCCACATGGGAAATGCTGGCCATGTCTGGTGACCAGAGCAGGCCCCTGGCACGGCACAGGCCAGGCTGACATGGCAGGCGCGGACTCCTGGCACTGACTGAGTCCTTTGCTGTACTCACAGGTCAGGCACTAGGAGTTCCCTTCTTCCCCCCAAGCAAGACTTGGTCTAGGGGACAGGGCCCCCCCATATGTCCCTGGGGCCCACTGAGAGAGGCACCATGGAGCAGGTTTGCAAGGTGAGACACTGCTGTGCAGTGACCAGCCTGCTGGCTACCTACTTAATAATTACACACGAGTGTAATTATGTGGCAGTAGTAGGAGAAATGGGGTCCAGGGGAAATGAAGAGGGTCATCTCATGGGGAATGGGGCTTCAAAGGGATCAAAGAGCATCTGCTCCATTAGGAATGGGAGGCCACATCAGCCATATCAGCCATGTCGGCCCCGTCAGCCATATCAGCCACGTCAGCCACATCTATGAGAGGACTCCCCATGCAGGCGATTGCTATGATTCCTGAGCTCCTGCCTGACCGTCTCAGACTCTGACCTCATAGCCAGCCAGTGGCCACTTCGTGATGTCCATGGCCACACTGTCTCAGGCGGTCATGCGGGAGCACCTTGTCCAAATTACTTGCACACACAGGAGCAGAGAGGCCGTACACGCAGGTGCAGAACCCCCAGGGGGGAGGGAGGCCACACACCTTGCTTCTCTGGCATCTCAAGGACCCATCCATGAAATGCTGTGCAGACATCTCACCGAGTTGTCACCAAAGAAATTGGACCAAACGGCAGATAGCAGGAACCGCGCTCTGCTCTGTGGTGAGGTTGTACAGGCCCAAGTTTGTACAAGACCGTGTGCTCAGTCCGCCCTCCCTGGTCCCCTGGCAGAGCCGAGACCATGCGGGCATGCGGTTGTCTCCTGAATTTCCTTTTTTGAAAACTATTTTCCCATCGATGTTCTCTCTCTTCTTTATTCCTTCCTTGCACTTCTCCCTCCCTCTTCTGGCGCCACCTCAAACCCACGTCACGCGACTCTGTTACATTAAATGCAACGGCGAGGGCCCAGCAGTTTCTAGAAAGCCCAAGTTTTCTTCACACACATGAAACTTTGATGGCTTCACCTCACTGGACGTGTTCAGGATTCTGCTCGGGAACACGTGGGCAGCATGATTTAAAAAACAGAGCTGAACATTGCGTGTCTCCAGAACCCAGTCTGTTGGGGTGTCAGCTCTGGCCACCCACCCCTGGCGTGGGTCCCTGTGCATGCAAAGCTGGGGCCCCCCTTTTCTGTAAATTCTGGTGTTGGAAATTAGCATCGTTTTAGGTACTGTTTCCTTTTCTGATTTTGTATTTAGAGATATTTAAAGTTGGAGATTCCATTCTTTCTGTGACCCTTAAAATACTGCATTAGCTAAATGTTCACACTTGTCCTTTTTAGCGCTAAAGAAATGTCACATGCTGGGTTTCTGGAATGACCCACATTCAGATGCGAGGCCAACATAATAGCTTCTGCCACTCAGGCAGCGGGCTTGCTCCAGATGTAGGACGCGGGCTGAGGACTTGGTGAATGCCGGTGTCTCGTGGCCCCGTCAGGGCTGGGCGTCATACGTGACCTATTTCCACAAACAGGCCCAGGGCTGCTCGGACAGGCGGAATCGGGTTTCTCTTTTAATTACATTTCGAAGAAATAACTTAAACATATGCAGTTTTCTGGCCAGTTGGATGAGTAGTCGGGTTGTTAAAAGAAATTCAAATTTGCAGCCATCACCCCAATAAGCCTGTGTCAGTGGGTTGTCATATGTCTTTGCTTTTATTAAAGTAACCCCCCGGCTTCGCCGTTCGCAAGAAGAGGGCAGTGGTCTCACATTTCTTCTTCCGATGTGCAAGTTACTAGTGGTCAGGGCTGTGTCTCTCTCTCTGCTCTCAGCCAGGCTGATCCGGAATCCTCAGTTTTCGAGTCATCATGAAATTCTTGCACACAGAGAATGATGGAAAGCGCGCGGACACGTGTATGGATGTCTGTGTTGTTTCTGCGGTTCAGGACTAAGAGGGGACACACAGACAGGGACGGTGAGATTCAAACCCAACCATCCTGGGGTGCCTGACTGCTGGGGAGCAGTCTGTTGCTCATCCACATCTGCGTGCTTGGTGTAGGTTGCTGTTTGCGTTTTACAGACCTGTTCCTACCTTTCAGTTGAGCACATTCCCTTTGTAAGTGAATCAGAAATGAGAAAGGCAGCAGCTCTGATGTGCTCAGCTCAGGGTAGACGGCACAGCTCAGTAGTGCAGGTGAGGGCATCCTGTGTGGCTGGACTCATGGGCCTGTCAAACGAGCCCCATAGTCATCCACAGGTGATTCTTCTAGTCTCTTTTTCTACCCATAGATTATTTTCTCCTGATTTGTGCAAATGAGCTCTGGAGAGCTGCTCCATAGGCTGAACATGAATAAAAGTGGTAAGCTGATTCATGCACAACCCATAATGAAGACTTCCTGGGGGTGCAGGGGTTAAGTCTCAGCACTGTGGAGCTGTCCCAGCCCCTGCAGCTCCAGTTCTATCCCTGGCCAGGGAGGGACCCCCAGGGTGCAGCAGGCCCCTACTGTCTCCCCACTGCTCCCCTCAGCCATGGATTTCCATACATCTGCCTGTTCTGCTCCCCACTCTGTCTCCGGAAGTCCTCTCACCACTCCACCTCTGGCCTACATCCACCTCTTGCAAGCACAAATAAATAAATCTTTAAAAAAATAGGCCCTCCCTGGTGGTGCAGTGGGTTAAAGCACAGCACTGAGAAGCTAAAGCCGCTTCCGCATGAGTTCGATCCCCGCCTGCCCCGGAGGTGACCACATGGCGCGGCAGACCTCTCCTGACCCGCCCGCTGCTCCCCTCAGCAGTGTGCTTCGTCGATCTGCCTGTTCTGTTCCCCACTCTGTCTCTGGTGAAGCCTCTCACCGCCCCTGCACCTCTGGCCTATACCCCAGTTCTGTATGCATAAATAAATAAATCTTTAAAAAAAAAAATAAAGACTTGCCCTGGGAAACACCACTGAACAGGACAAGAAAAGCATCTTTCAAATAAAAGTGAAAGCGTTCAGATTCCATGCTGCCATTTTGTTCTCGTTGAAGCATTTGTTTGCCATCCTGCCGATCCAGGCTTAGACGCTTGCATAATTACTCCTCCCCACAGAATGAAGGAGATATAAAGAGGAGACAGACATTTTCTGGGCAAAAGGAACAGAAGCCAGCAGAAACAGGACTGTGATTCCTAATTAATTCAAAGTTAATTGCGTTGTTGATAATCCCGCACTTAAAATCTTCATATAGAAAATGTTTATGGCAGCCAATTGACAGTAATTTAACGACATTAAATCTTACCACCATTAAAAGAAAAAGATGAATGTTACATTAAACAAGCTTAAGAGAATGGTAGAGACTAGTTCTTGCTTAACGAGACAACTAGCAAATCATCCCAACGATGCGACCCGCCGCTTCCGACAGGGCGAGGGCTCATTGCCTCTCAGGATGGCACAGCCCTGTTCCAGGGTGATGCTGCAGACCCGGGTTAGCATGGGGTGGTGGGGACATGGGAGACCCTAGTTGGTGGGAGTGTCAAAACCATTCCCTACTGGAAAGTCTCGGACAGGTCCCTGGCAAAGCGGGGTCCCATCAGCTCCTTCCTGAAGACTCAGTGGTATGTTGACTTTGGAATTGGCTCCCAGTTTGAATCCTGCTCTTGTGAGTTACCACTTAGCGAGACCAAGTTTTCTGATGGGTGTGTGATATGTCAAAGATGGGGTGAAGGAGAGGGCAGAAGAGCAGGCTGTAGGAATGGCCTGGGCTGAGAAAGGGAGCAGGTGGGTTGGCAGTCAGCCCAGGCCGTGTAAAGCAGGAGGCTGCGTCTGGGCCTCCCGGCTGAGGGCTCACTGCCTGCCTAGCCTGTCAATAAACACACACACACACACACACACACACACACACACGTATTTAAAGATTTATTTATTCATACAGAACTGGGGTACAAGCCAGAGGGGCAGGGGCAGTGAGAGGATTCACCAGAGACAGAGTAGGGAGCAGAACAGGTAGATCGACAAAGTACACTGCTGAGGGGAGCAGCTGGCGAGTCAGGAGAGGTTTTCAGCGCCCTGGGGGTCACCCTCCTGGGTGGGGATCAAACTCACACTGAGGCAGCTGTGGTAGCCTGCATTGCTGCATCCTAACCCATTGCGCCACCAGGGAGGACCCAACATTTACCTATATTTATGCCAACACCAGAGTAAACATGTAAGTGAAGATATTCAGTGTGGGATCATTTAAATAGACAGGTAGTTGATGGCTGTACCTATGAATGGATTCAGGGTAGATCAGATCTCTGGTCAGAGGGGACTGAATGGAAAGTTCCAAGCCAGCTCTGTGTCCGTTGTATTCCTCTGTCTCCAGGGACACACACGTGCTTCTCAGTGAAGTGCTTCACCAGTTTCTCTCTGGCGTCACAAGAGAGTGGGACTTTACTATGTTAGAAGGTGCAGATGTGTTTGAAGAGCAAGAAAGATGATGTGAGTGGCCCTTCACTGTGTTTGAAGAGCAAGAAAGATGATGTGAGTGGCCCTTCACTGTGTCTGTCACTCGCTTGGTCTATGCATCACTCGGGCTGGACACTGCCGAGGAGCCCAGGCCTTGGGGCTGATCCAGGGGACCCCCCAGGGGTCACACAGCTGGCCCAAGAGGAGTGGATCTGAATCTGCCTTTCTTTGACATACTAACTTGGATATTTGTGCACCACATTCACTGCTAAAATGTCTTCATTTTTTGGGTGTATGTTTAATATGTAAAAAAAAGTTTTGAATAGATTCATTACAGCATCCTTCATTTTTGTACAATGTATGACTCCCACTGAAGTTCCCACTACCCATTCCCCGAGCACCATCACCACAGTCCCCTGTGCTCTTCCTACCCTGTCCTGGTCCTCTCTCTCCTCCTCCCCTACAGAGTGTGTCTGATCTATAATTGCCTGATGATTTTGATTTTTACTTTATTATAGTTACCCCCCCACCCCGATTCCTCTTTTGTCTTCTCTACACTCCTCCTTTAGGTGAAACCATTCTATATTTTTCTATTTCTTTCTGGCTTATTTCACTGAGCAGAATTCCTTCCAGCTTCATCCATGTGAAGGGCATGAGTCCATCATTTTTGATGGCTGAGTAATATTCCACCGTATATATATACCACGTCTTCTTGATCCAGTCATCTATTTTGGGGCATCTGGGTTGCTTCCATAACTTAAGCACTGTAAATTGTGGTGAAGTAAATATAGGGGTTTAAGTGTCCTTTTGAACTATTGCTTTTGTGCCTTTTGGTTACATCCCTAGGAGTGAAATTGCTGGATCATAGTGAACCTCCTTTTTTCGGTAGTCTGAGGAACCTCCACAGCTCTCCATAGAGGCTAGACAAGTTTGCATTCCCACCAGCAGTGTAGGAGAGTTCCTTTTCTCTACATCTTCACCAGCATTTGAGCGTTTGTTGTTGCTAGTTTTCTTTTTTTTTTTAATGTGTCATTCTCATTGGTGTGAAGTGTATCTCATTATGGTTTTGATTTGCATCTCCCTGATTATAAGTGATCGCTTTTTCATATGCCTCTTGGCCATACAATGTCTTCATCTCCTGCAGTAGTCTATTGCTGAGACCTCACACCCCAGAAACAGGCTTAGAGGAAATAGTCACAACATACCCTCATAGCTGCTGATTATGGTATCCCATGCAGGAAATTTAAAATTCTCACTCAAATGATTTCTGAAAGAGAAAGGGGGCTGAGAACTCACTCAACAAACTCGACCACAGGACCAGAATTGATGACACCATTGTTCTTTAGGGAAAGGAAAGGAGACAGAGCTGGGGGAGAATATGGCCTTGACTTGGTTTTGCCTGCAGGCTGCACAGTGAGTCCTGGGTGGCAGACGCCTTTCAGCGGGTCCACAGCGAGGAGGCTGCCTTCTTCACGCCCTATGATGGGGAGATTTCCAGCCAGGAGCTGAGTCTCATCGTGCAGAGGGCCCAGCAGTGGCGAGGCATCCTCGGGGAGAGGAGGAAGGTGAGCGGGTCCGGCTGGTTCGACACTCTCTGTCTGGCGGGTCGAGTTTGCTCTGGGTCCTGTGGCTGCTTTCTCGGTCTGACCCTCCTTCTGGGGAACCATAACCTGTTGGGTGCTGATTTGTCTTGTGAGTGGACATGAGATGTGACCATGGTTTCTGGAGTCACGGGGTTTGGAAAGTGGGGTCTTGGGGTCACGTTGGGGAAGGCATCCCCAGAGTTCCCCTCTCAGTGGCCCCCAAGTTCCCCGGCGAGTGTCTCCATGACTCAGAGACTCAGTTATGTTTAAAGAGCAGGCTACTAGGGAAAGGGGCAGAGTAGTAAAGGACATGGGCGTGGACACAGTGGGCAGGGAGACTGCCTGGGAGGGACAGGTCTGCTGAGAGAGGCCTCCAAGGTCCAGGTGGGCAGCCATGGGAGCAGCCCTAGCTCAGGGGTCAGTGTGGAGAAGCCCTGGCAGGTGTCAGTCAGACGTCACGGCGGGCAAGAGGCTGTGGCCCCAACACGGTATCTCTGGGGGGCTCCCTCCACCCTGGGGTGCACCTGAGGGTCTCTGTTCCTGCAGCCTGTCCCTGGCTGTGCTGACCCAGTCCCCAGCTCCTGGCCTGGTGTGAGCCTGGTTTCGGGTCTCATGGTGCCCCTCCCAGTCTCCTTATCTCACCTGCCATTCCCCACGTGTCCCCACAGTTTTGCACTGTCACTTCCTGGATCTGGGGTTCCTGACAGGGGGCAAAGCCACCTGTGGCTGGAAAAAGCATCCCGCAAGGAGTGGCATTCTTGGGTTCCATGCCGTGAGTGGCCAGGAGGACGGACGTCCTGTGGCACTCCCTGTCCATTCAACACCCTCCCCCCGCACCCAGCAACACCCACCCAGTGCGGGGCAGCTTCTTTGCCTGGCACCCTGTCCTGCTCTGTGCTGCCCTTAGCTTGAATTCCTCCCCAGCCTGGCTCCCCTGTACTACTAGGAGCCTCAAGTAAGCCCTCAAGGCTACGTCCCCGGGCTTGGCTCAGTGTCCGCCTTCAGGGTCCAGGGACTCACCTCCATGCTCATTTGCCCCACCCCTCCTGATGCCAACCTTCCGGCACCTTCCGGCACCATGACAGCTGCGTGCTCATTCCTCCTGCTCTGGTCCTTTCCTTTGCCAGCCTCTTGCCAAAACGTGCTAACCCGTCCCAGTATGGTAGCTGGGTACGGATGACTTCTCGTTCCCCAGGCTCAGCCGGGGGCTCCCCATCCACCTGGTGTCCTCTGTCCCTCAGGGGCCTCCAGCACAATATGCTCGATATGGCCCCGTCATGCCCACGACCACGCCGCCCCCATGTATCGGTGGGACTTCATGGCTCTCAGAGAAGTCTGCGTGGGTGCTGTGGGCCAGCCCAGTGGTCTTGAATGTCGGATAGTAGAGTCCTGCGGGGCATCCTGCTGGAGACTGAGTTCACTTGGCTGCCTGTGTTGACGTTACCCTAAAAGAGAAGAAAAGAGCATTTCCTTGCCAGGGGAATTTCAGGGTTGGCAGAGCACACGTTTACTCATGACTAAGGTTCACGACATAGGGTTTTGGGAATTTGGGATCAAGCAGAGCGCAGCCCAGAGTGATTTGAGCTGAACAGTCATATTTAAAATTTTGAGGGACATGGGCTTCACTGGTGGTGCAGCAGGTTAAAGCGCAGCACTGTGCAGCTGGCTGCAGCCCCTGCAGCATGAGTTTGATCCCTGGACAGGGAGTGACCCCAGGGTGCAGCAGACCTCTCCTGTCTCACCTGCTTCCCCCTCAGCAATGTACTTCATTGATCTGCCTGTTCTGCTCCCCACGCTGTCTCTGGTGTGTCCTCTCACTGCCCGTGCACCTCTAGCCTGCACCCCCGTTCTGTGTGTACCAACAAATAAATTTTTAAATAATTTAAAGGAGATGACGAATTATACAGAGATTATTTTAATCTGATGTGAGGAAGGTGTGTGGGGGAGAGAGAGGAGGGTAGGGGAGGTGGAGAGTGTTGGAGAAAGTCACTGCTCAGGTCTAAGAGGCACAGAGGAGCTTCTGCAATCCCGCAGTTCTTTCAATGAATATTGATTCCCTTTATGAAACAACTTCACTGCCTTTTGACAACTGAGAGCAGAGGTGAGGAGCGGTCATCTTTTCACTGCACGTCCTCACTCAGCCACTCCAGGAAAACACCACTGGACGAAATACACTTGGACATAAGCCATTTCATCGGAGACACTTCGGCATGAAGTGACACATTGTGGCTCAGCATCTGTTGGGCAGCAACAGAAACGAATGTGTCTGATCAACCTGCTTCTGCCTCTTCCCGATACCCGTGGGCTTGGTTGTGTGCAAGTGTCCGGGACAGGCCCTTCAGAACTTGTGGGGTCACTGCCTGTTGCTTCTCCTCATTGGGGTCATTCACGGCGTCCAGCAAAATCCCCAAACTGTCACAGCATGAGCGGTCACCTCGGGGCCTTGTGGTCTGCCCCGTTTGCTGGTTCTGTTTATCCTGGCCGTGGAGCAGAGCAGCCTCCTTGAGGAAGCCATGCCGTGATCTCCAGGTAGATGCCAGCTGGGTGGGGAGCAATTGTCTGTGATGGAAACTGCCAAGCTAAGAGCGGAAGCGATGTTGCAACACAAGAGCATCCCGGGGACAGGCTCTGGATTCCTGGTTCGTAGGCCGTTAGCTCCCTGACCCTCTGCACAGCTTCTCTTATTTATGGCCTGGATTAAAAATCGCCACATCAGCGGACACTTTATAAAATGTTTAATTTCCTTTTATTAAATTGATAAATGCAGAAGCCCCCCACACACATCCACTGTAGAATGAGAATCTAGGATTATTGCATTTCGTCATTTTTATATTGTTCACACATATGATCCGTCATTTGGGCGAAGACAGCCAGATGAAAACTTCCAAGTACGTGAGTCATTTTTTTGATAAGGGAAAGGTCACTTTCCATAGTCAGAGAAGACATCATTCTATTAAACTAATTTGCCTACATGCAAATTTTGTCATTTTTACCTCATTAACTATTTATCATGAAGTAAAAAAAATATATATATTCATGAAGGGGCAGCTCGCAGCTTGATGGAGCTGGGACTAATATTTTGCAACTGTAATGATTTTTTGCATCCTTAATTAGATAGCATAAGGTTGATATGATTAGGTCAGGATGTAACGTTTTTCATTAAAATACATTTTAGAAGCTGTATTCATAATCTGCCCTTGCAATTAAATAATGAGCCTATGAATTTAATATTATCGACCCAATTATTATCCCAGGCAAACGTATACCTTTAATAAATTTGTGCTGTAGGACCTTCATTAGCCACAGAGGAAATACTCTTTGGAGGTGTGTGGTTGTTGAGGCTTGGCCAGCTGGGCGGGAGTGCAGGGGACTTGAACTGGCTGGGAGCGAGCCAGCATCAGTGCACACTCCAGTGCACACTCATTTGCATTGTAGTTATCTTCTTAAAGAAATGGTCCCTTCACATAGGCCATTCGGCTCCTGCAACTCAGGAGGGAGCGGAGGGTCAGCGTGTGGGCGGCTGCGGGTGTGCGTGACATGTGTCCAGGCCCTGTGGCATCTGCCCAGGGTGCATGACCGAGGGGCAGCTGTGTAGGTGGGTGGGAGAGGGTGCAGGAGCTGTCCAGCTTGGGCACCAGTGCACCCTTCTGTTCCTGGGCAGGGGCCACTGGCTGAGCTCCTGGGCCACTCACATTCACCGTGGTCAACAGGTCACCCAGGGCGGAGCCTGCCTTTGGGGCTATCTGGAGGGTGGGGCTGCAGTCTGGGCGGGATGTTTCTGGCCCTCCCCACGTGGGGAGTCTAGGATTGGGGGGTAGAGTGGATGCTTGGGGCCGGGCTTGAGAGAGGTTGTGAGCAGAGGTGGGGAGCATCACCAGGCACCCTGATAGCGGAAGCATCTCGTTTCAGTATACGGTTCTTGGTCCCTGGGTGGGGCAGAAATCCGACCATGCATATCGGGGAACAGCAGGGCCTGGCGTGGTCACTCTGTCCCTGGGGACTCCCCACAGTGCTGGCTTGCCCATGAGGTGCGGGGAGCTGGCTGTCAGAGCTTGCAGTGTGGTTTTGGGTGCCCGTGGGGTGTTGGGTGGCATCCCATGGGCCAGGGGTCTGTGCTCGGGGTGACGTGGGGCCTCCTGGTGTGGCCCTGGGGCGTCCCTGTCCCACCGCATCACAGGGCGGCCTGAGCCTGGTTCCTGGGCATTCTATGGACGTGACAGGAGGTGGAGGCCAGTTGCAAGGCTGTGGGGATCTGGGGGACCAGACCTCGTGACAGGTGCTCCCAGCAGCACATGGGGGTGGCAGTTGGGAACCGGGACTCCATCTGGGCCAGCATGAGGCAGTGGGGGGCTGCGGGGAGGCCAAGCACCTTGCCTCTAGGGGTCAAAGCCTCAGGAGGTGCTTTGATTCCAGAGGGAGGGCACAGGGGCCCCTCACAGCTGAGTACGGGCCCCCTAGGTGCTGCAGACCCACACACTTGCGGGGGGAGGGCAGGGGTCCCCGACCACTGATAGGTTCTCTCTGCTGGCACCAGGGCACAGGTGTGACATGTGGGCAGGAAGATGACAGCTCAGACCCGGACAGTGCCCCAGGCGACTTGTTTTCAGCAAGACACCCTCGTGGGGAGTCCTGTAGCTGGAGCTTGAGAGGCCAGGGGTTTCTCCAGCACTGGCCGCTCATGCCCAGCATGGGGCTGCTGTCCCTCTTCTTGCTTTGGCCAAACCCCGGAAAGGTTCATGTGCACAAGCCTTTGCTAGCCTTTTGTGGCTAAACCCGGAGTCTTACCATGGCAAAGGAGCCCTGTTCTTGCAGAAGTGGGGACTGATGTTTCTCCAGCTCCCATGAAAGCAAACGTCTTAGCTATAGCTTGCAGTGCATTAGGGGACAGCTCAGAAGCCCTCGGACACCCCCACTCCGTCCTCTGTTTGGATAAACACGGCGCAGAGCAAAGGTGCAGTGGGGGTGTCTGGGTGAGCCCCCCACGTCTGCCACTGCCTTCTGCCCTGGGAGCCCTGGCAGGTGGCTTCAGTGTTGCCCACTATAGACTATCCAGCTTCGTGGAGGTCACTGGCCCTGGAGAAACGGGCCGGTCCAGTGTGCGGGTCTGGGTCCCCGAAGATCCCTTGCCTGATGGCTTCCACGGTGACAGAGCCTGAGCGACTCAGCCGGGCACACTTGCTGCTGCCATTTGAAGTGAAGTGTGACCCACCTGGTTTTGATTCATTAACACTTAATTGTTGGCTTCCCTCCCTCGGTTGCTAGAGACCTGCCTTTTCATCTTGTTTTATAAGCTCATTTTCTCAGACACAGGAAATCACGTTTCTCTAAGAGCAAACAAACTGCAGCTCAAAGCGATGTGAGTAGGGTTGCCGGTAACCAAACACAGCGAGCTTGGAGCTGCTTCTCCACCGCCAAGGGGGGCCCTTGAGAGTCCAGCCCCAGAGCTGCATAGAGACCGTGGTGTGGCTTCCCATTCTGGAGTGGGCGCGACGGTCTGCAACCCACCCTCATTCCTCTTCGTGATAAAGCTGCCGACGTATTCATGAACCGGTCATTAGCGAAAGTTCCTTAACGGCCATCATATTATTTATTCTTATTAATAATGCAGGAGCTACTTATCTGTTAATAATGATGTGCTGGAAATGGAATTTCATGCAAAGCATTAAACAACGTCCTTTTCTTTTTTCTGTGCAAGCGGCGTGCACTTCCCGGGAGGAGGATATGGGGGTGCTTCTCTCCTCTGAGCTGTGGCACCGCAGTACACCTGCCAGCAGTCTACTGGGCTTCCCAAGACACAGCAGTGCTGCCCACTCATGCTGCCAGTGACCGGGGGCGATGCCTGGACATTCAGTGCTGTGAAACTGCCGCCTGACCGCTGAAATGGGCCTCGAGGGTCCGGAGACCCCCAGATGTTCTCAGTTCTTGTCTCGAGAGAGGAAAGAATTCAGTGTTGAGCCAAGAGTCACAGAAAACCAAGAGATTATTGATAGTCCAGAAGAGGGACATGACACTGAGCAGAGAGGGACCCGAGCAGGCAGCAGGAGGGTGAGAAGCAGGTGCTGAGACGAAGGCGGTGGGCAGTGGCTGGGGCTTGGTCTTGAGGTCCCCGCCATGTGTCTCTTGCTGCTTGGCTGGGCCTGTGGGTCCCCGAGGCCATTGAGGCCCACTGGGTGTGCCCACTTGCAGGCCTGCCTTCCAGAACCCCTTGGGCCTGGCGTGTCAGCATTGAGCTGTTGGGTGGGTTCTGGAGCGTCCGTTTTTAATTGAGGTGGGGGCCCTCTGCTCCCAGGATGGTTCTTTCATCAGACTGACAAATGGTCTGGGGCGGCCAGGTTGGGGGGTGCCCTCCTGGTTCCCACTGGTTGTTAGATGGGCTTGGGCCATTTGCACCACACCCTAATCTCTCAGTCACTCGTAGATGCTCAGAGGTCTTGGCTGCTCTTGTTAGTGTTTTTAGTGGACAGGTCAGCAATAATAAGAAAAGGAGCTCAGAGCTTAGATACTTTTTCCTGAGGATCAAAGGGGCTTACACACGCCCAGACTAGCAGCTCACTGAGCCCTCAGAGCACATGGTCTCTCGGCGTCCTCTTGCTTGATAGCCAGGCAGCCGGCAAGAGAGACACAGGAGCGTCCGGCTCCCTCCACGTGCTTTCTCTTTGTTCCTGTCACTCCTCACCCTTCCCTCACGTGTGTGGGGGTATGAAGAAACAGCACTCCCTATTCACTGTCTGGCGGAGGACCCGGCGGATTCCGGGCCCCCAGTGGGTGGTGAGGGAGGAGGACGACGGAGGGCAGTGGAGAGGGCACCCTATGGCCTCAGTGCTCGCCATGGGGGAGGCGTGTGTGGCGCAGGGGACACGTGTCTGGGGGAACGTGGCTGGCTGGATAGGGTGTGTCGCTCGGTCACTGGGCACAGGGGTGGGAGAGTCAGGCCAGCCATGGGTAG
This sequence comes from Condylura cristata, assembly GCF_000260355.1. Classification (NCBI taxonomy): domain Eukaryota; kingdom Metazoa; phylum Chordata; class Mammalia; order Eulipotyphla; family Talpidae; genus Condylura; species Condylura cristata. The sequence goes on from NW_004567166.1 coordinate 483,124, forward strand.
ATCCGGTCTCTCCATCTCTTCCGGAGACACTGCCCAGGGGCGCCGTGTGAACACGTGGGTCTCTTGGCCTGGGAGGCCGTAGCATTGCCTGCAGGTCCTGGGTGGAGGGAGACTGGCCAGTTCAGTCTGGCTGGGTGGTTCCCTGGGGCCCTCTCCATTGTGGTGACTGACCGGATGAGGACTCTGGTCTGGGAGGGGCACGAGACATTGTCTTCCTGGAGCAAAGTGATCCATGACAAACTCCGATGGGGCAGCAACAGCCAGGTTGTTATGATTTGGGTGGGATGGTACCTACCTGAGCAGGTGCCTACCAACCTGGGCAGGTTCCTACCTACCTGAGCAGGTAACTACTTGAGCAGGTACCTACCTACCTACCTGAGCATGTGCTTAGCTGAGCAAGTACTTAACGACCTAAGGAGGTACCTACTTGAGCAAGTACTTACCTATCTGAGCAGGTACTTACTTGAACAGGTATCTACCCACCTGAGCAGGTATTTACCTGAGCAGGTAACTGTCTGACCAGGAAGTGGAGGCCAAGCTTGTCCGAGGGTTCCATGTCTTCACAGGTGCCCTCCAGGGCAGATGTGGAGGGGAGGCCCTGATGTGACATCTTGAGCCTGTTAGGGCCCCAGGAGTAGGAAATGCTCCCCTAATGACTTTGATCAGCAGACTCTTAATTAAAAGAATGTGACAGGGGTGGGGCTGCTCCCCGGCCCTGCCTGTCTGATGCCTCTCATGCGCAAACATCCATAAACAGTCCTCTGGAAGGGAATTATTTAGTCTGCAAGCAGCAAATAAAATTTTATTTTTTCCTCACACATAAAGTCTGTCCCGCCAGACCACCAGCCTGTCGCTGAAACATCCGCAACCAAAACCTGTGGGTTTATTTGCTGCCACTAGGGAGGCCGAGACCATCGACTGTGGGAGGGATCTGAGTGTGTACCTTCCTTCCACAAAAGGTTGCACAGAAACGGGAGCCTGGGCTTTCCTGTTCCTCCTTCTATTTTGGGGAAAATGAAAGATGTCTGTGAAGACATCTATGCACCTGTCAGATGTTTGACTGAAACTGCCCAGAGAACCTGTCTGGCGTTGACTCCAAGCCGGGGGCACAAGAGGAAGAGTGGAAAGAGAAAGTGGGGTCCCCAGCTTTGCGAGCGAGTGACCTCACTGCTCTCTTGAGCGGTCCAGTCTGCACACGCCTCATTGGATCAGTGAGCACTGAGTGACCGCAAAGGCTGAGACGGAGCCAGCTCTGGGCCAGTGCAGGTCCTGTGGATCAGGCACGAGGGCTGACCCCGGCCGCGCCCACTCACCGTTGACCCAGGTCTCTTGCTCAGCAGAAGTGCCCCGGAGACCACCCTCCAGTAAGGGACCCCCAGGAAGGGACGGCCAGTGTGAGCTGTCCTGTCCGGTGCCAGGGAGGGCTCAGTGGAGCACAGCACATGGGGTGCAGGACCAGGAACTTGGAGCCGGAGTTGCGGGGAGCTGAGCCACAGAGTCTCACCCCGCCTGGCGCCCAGAACTTGATGAATCTGGGCAGCTGCTTGGAGCATCCATTGCACATCTATCCCAGGCCCTGGACATGCTGGCCCTGTATGTGCAGTGTGGGAGGGGAAGGGGGGAGGAGGGAGGAGAAGGGGGGAAGGAGAAAGGGAGGGAGTGGGGAGTGAAAGGGGAAGAAGGGGGAGGAAGAAGGGGAGGGGAAGGGGAGTGAGGCAGAGGAGGGGGATAAAGAAGAGGGGGAAGGAGAGAGGGAGGGGGAAGAGGGGAGAGGGAGGGGGAAGGGAAGGAGAGGAGTGGGGAGGGGGGAGAGGGGTCTTAGCTAGCCTCTGCCCACGACTGAATCCTACTGGTCCCCTGGCGCCTGCTGTAGCTGGCAGATGCAGAGACGCCTCACCCCGGCCACACAGCGAGCCCGCTGTTAACGCTGTTAACGTTAAGAAGAAGCCCAGACCGATCATTTTTGCATTTCACCCCGAGACTGCAGCAACGGGTTGCTGGCTGCGGAGCCCGCAGCTGCAGGCACCAGTGGGACTCAGCAGAGAGGGATTGGCATGTCGCTGTCCAGTTCACAGATGCGTGAGCCGTTTCCCCCCAGCTCCTTGGTAATGGGGCCTCGCCGGAACAGGTAGACGCGGTCCCGGATGTATGTCGGCCTGGCGGTTGCTGGGTGCCTCTGCCTTCTCTTAGGTTCTGTTTCATTTGTGCCAAACACAGAACACATCAGATACATTTATTTCCCCCACCTCCTCTGTCATTTTCTGCAAATCTTTTCCCCGGAAGTCCGGGCCAGTGGAGGCGGCTTCAGGTGTGGGGTATTTTTTAAAAGACTCGTCTATTCATGCATACATAACTGGGGTACAGGCCAGAAGTGCAGGGGTGGGGGTGAGAGGATTCCGCAGAGACAGAGTGGGGAGCAGAACAGGCAGATGGACAAATTACACTGCTGAGGAGCGGGGAGACAGGAGAGGTCTGCTGCACTCTGGGGGTCACCTCTGGACCTGGGGGATCAAACTTGCGCTGAAGTGGCAGCAGCCAGTTTGCCGTGCTGCGTCCTAACCCGTTGCACCACCAGGGAGGGCCCTACAGTGCCAGGCGCGCTCATGTGGAAGCAGCAGGCTTTGCATTGGCAGGAAGCCCTCCCCATGCCCTGCAGCCGGTCCTGGCCTCCGGAGGTGACTGCTGTGACCCCTGGTGGTGTCCCTGACAGGGCGCCCCTGCCTGTGTGTATCCTGGTCCCTGCTGTCTCCCAGCCCCTAGCCCCTGCCCGCCGCTGCCCACGAAATGCTTTGACATTAAAAATCAGAAGAAATGGGCGCCCATTAGAAGATCTGGCCAGTGGTTGCTCCTTGGGAAACTGTCTAATGGGGCAATTGAACTCCTCCCAGGGGCACCTGCAAAACGGAATTTAAAGTGACAAGGTTTCCTCTGATCTGACCCCAGCGGGAGGAGCTTGTCTCCAAGAGATTATAATTTCTGGGTGATGGTTGATTTCTTTATGATGATCACTGGGGTGTGTGTTCCTTCCAGGAAAAATTAGAGAGCAATTTTCTCCAGGAGAAAATGGAACACTTTCCTGATCTCCCGCAAATTTAGATCTCCTGTATATCTTTATATTAGGTCTAGTATTATGTGTTAACAGTTTCTTATATAGCTGTATATTATATGTTATCATCTGTACATTATATGTAGTTATATATGCCGTATGTGTACCATATGTATATATATATATATATTTTTTTTCTACTTAAAAATTTGTTTTTTCATGCATACAAGAGCTGGGGTGTAGACCAGAGGTGTGGTGGGTGAGAGGATTCCCCAGAGACAGAGTAGGGAGTAGAGCAGACAGAGGCACTGAAACTCACTGCTGAGAGGGCAGTGGGGAGACAGGAGAGGTCTGCTGCACCCTGGGGTCCCTCCCTGTCCTAGGCAGGGGATTGAACTTGTGCTGCAGCAGATGGGGACAGCTTCATAGCACTGTGCTTAACCTGTTGGGCCACCAGGGAGGCCCAGTGTGCATATATATTTCTATATATCAATATGCTTCAAGGGTCTCAGAACCATCCAGTGTTCTGTGAGGGTGTTAACACTTTGTGGAATGTAACAGCATCCATGGCCTGGAAGGTCTCACCCATAGGATCTGTTCCTGTTAGTTAGCAAGATGTCTTTCCCCTAGTTTGATATGTTTGTGAATTAGACTGCATGTTTTGTGCATCATCATGCGTCATGCGTGGGATTCTTATGCTCACTTTCTAGCAGTGGTCCTGCCAAATTGAGAGGAAGCATCTTAAACCTTCCTTATCAAACTGTTGCTGAAAAAGGTGAGAACTGGGGTCCCTAGCCTGGTGGTGTCTGTGCCCCGCCCCCCCACCCTCTGGAGTCCCCAGCCTGGGATGATGGCTCTCCTTTCCCCTGGGGGTCCTGGGGTGGTGGCTCCCCGCCCCCCCCAACCTGGGCTTCCTCTTTGAGGAAACCTCTGCCAGTCATCTGAGGTGGAGTTTCGTTGTCTTGAACTGCATCCTTGATTTTGAAGGATGGGGCGGTCTCAGGTCTTATTTCCATGGGGCGGTCTCAGGTCTTATTTCCATGTGCATTTCCTCCGGGGTTTTTCACTCTGGACTTTCCCCGGGGGCCAGTGATTTCCTGCTGCATTTATCTGACCCCATTATTGATGGCAGCTATGACTGTTTCTCAGCATTCCTTTTGTTCTTGTTCCAGATACATTTCCACTAGTTCTGTCACTAACCTCTGAGAAGAACCCATTACTTTAGTTCATTCTTAGTGACTTCTGTTTCTGAGTTCTTTCATTGCTTTTATGGCTTTGAAGACTTTCAATTCAAAATTAATTATAGTTTAAGAGTTTTAGTTATTTTTTAAAAGATTTTACTTACTCATTTTGGCATAGAAGAACTGGGTTGTAGCCCAGAGGTACCAGGGGTGAGAGGATCCCAAGACAGAGTGTGGATCCCCTGAAACCCACTACTAAGGGTCAGTTGGGAAACAGGAGGGGTCTGCCACGCCCTGGGAATCACTCCCTGCCTGGGGATGGGCTCAGGCTGTCACTGTGATATCCCTGAGCCTCAACCCCTAGGCCATGGAGGCCTCATTGCTAGTTGTTTTTTCAAATGGTTTTCCTTGACCATTTGAATCTTTGAGTTACCTGGGAAATAATTTTGGTGTGTGGGTGACCCCATTTCTCAAACTATCAACAAGTCGCTCTTACATAGTGAAGACAGGTGAACACCAGGAAAAACTTGGGGCTAACTGTGCTGGGTGTCCCATGGGATTAGGGGTGTGATGGATTCACCCCACCAGGACTGTTCCCAAAGACCCATCATTCCCCCCCAAATATTTATAACATGCAATCATTATCCCAGACCTATAAGTTAATTAACTAATATCTTCATTTTAGCTCTCTCAAGAAGGCCTGACAGAGTTCTTTATATAGGCTGGAATGTTTTAAGATACTTCTAGTTATTTTAAATTTACTTTGAATAAAACCTTCTTTTAGAGCTTTTAACTACTTGTGCTCTTAGAGAAGAAAGGTATTGATTTAGGAGGCTATTTAGCTGGTCTTGGCTTTCTCTTCTGAGCTCTTTTATTAACCTAAAAAGAGTCTTTTTTTTTTTTATCTCCCCATTTATTACCTCTGGTTTTCCTGGAGCAGTAGGCCCACTCTTACCCACTCTGGTCTCTACCAAATATATATCCCTATTTTCAATGAATGTGACATGAATTAAATACCTTGTGCTATTGTCTTCTGAAATGATTCATAATTTCAGAATGATTTTCAGTTGCCTTTTTTTGTTTCATTCAGTCATGTTGGAACTCATGTTGTCGTTGGCTTAAAGGAAACATTCTTTTTCATGTTAAATAAGTCTCCTCTTTCTGCTTTTGTTAGAATTTTGTCAGGAATGCATTCTGAACACCACTCCATGCTTTTTCCATGTTTATTGAGGTTTGAAATTTGTATCCCTTTCAACTCTTTCATTCAAAGACTCTAGCAACCAGTTACCAGTACTGAAGTAAGGTTGTTCATTCATGAGAAACCTCACTTCAGACATGCTTTGTTATACTAATGAATCATAGGTACTGACAACATCACGGCTCAAAGAGTTCATTTCTATCAGAGAATTTGCCTCCCAAAGAGCCTGTTTTTCGGCCATCTGAGGAGCTGGGGAGGTTAATGGTCCCCAGAATAGCTCTGATGGAGAGAGCTGGGGGGGGGCATGGTGCCCAGAAAGGAAGTTGCTAATGAGGATGGTAAGAGCTGATTATTCATAGAATTCTGCCCTTGATGTTTATTGGGTTTGGTTTTGTTTGGCTTTGGTTTTGTCTATTCCACCCCCCTTTATTTTTTTAAATATTTAGTATATGAACCATGAAATTATCATGCATTTGTCTTTCTTCATTTGGCTTATTAAATGTAAGCATCATCCCCTCCAAATCCTTCCAAGCTGTCACAAGTGGTGGTTCATATTTTTCATGGCTCAGCAGTATTCCATGAGACACAGTGACCACATATTCTTCATCTGCTCCTCTGGGGTAATGCTGGTTTATAGCACTGCGAGTGATTTAGGGGTATAGGTCTATGCCTCTTCTGATATCTGTTACCACCAAAGCCCCAGCTCCTGTCACCACCCTCCCTCTGGGAACCTCACTTCTGCACTTAGATTCTACAGTCTGCACAGTTGTTTGGCTTTGGTTTTATCTATTCCTTTTTTTAAATATCACAAAATATGAACCATTAAACCATCATATATTTATCTTTCTTCATTTGGGTTATTAAACATAAACATCATCCCCTCCAGATCTATCCAAGTTGTCCCAAGTGGTGGTTCATCTTTTTCATGGCTTAGTAGTATTATGCAGGATTTAGCGACTGCATCTTCTTCATCTACTTTTCTGTCCTTGGGCTCTTAAGGTGTTTACATAGTTTGGCTATCATTAGAGTTCTAACATTCAATTCAAAAAGACATGCAACATTGTGTTGTTAAGATGGAAATAAGTTTATCCCTTAAGTGGGAAATTGTGGGGGATAGTCCTGGGGTGGCTACTGTCAGGGTTACAGGTTTTGGAGAATGGAGTTTCCTTGGTTACTTTAAGAAGAAAGAACTGTAGAAGGGGACTGGTGACTATAAGCAAAACTCCGAACATGCTGAAGGTTATTCCACATCTTAAGGTGTCTGGAGCATTTTGGGAGCTGATCCTGCCAGGCTGCACGACACTTATTTGACCTGAGTTTAGGCTTCAATTCTTGATATCTAAAAAAATCACTTATGTTTTTGAGTGTTATTCTGTAATACTTAGTTTTACATAACTTGTCCAGTAGCAAAAATAAATGTGTGAATTTTTGCTTCATCAAGCACTCATTGAGCCAAAAAATATTAGGCAAATATGCAATTTTAGTGATTGAAGGCAAAAAAAGAGGTAGCAAATAAATGTTCTGTCTGAAGATGTTTCCAGAGGGGAGGGCTTGACTCTGAACACTTTGGTAATTAGTCTCATGTAGATTGTGGTTAATGGTTATGACCCCGATGACAGGCTACTGGATAGATTCGCTTCAGAATGTGGCAGGATTTTCCCCATTGAACATATGGACATGGAGCCGGCACAGGGTAGGGATGTTCTTCAGGAGAAACAAAGACCGATTTTCTGGAAAAGAGTCAGGCTTCGTCTTGGGTGACAGCCTGGTTATTGCTTAGTGTGGCCTAGACATGTTGACAACTGAGTTTGACAGCTGAGTTATTAGTTGCTAAATTTACCAGTTAGTATTCACTACTTGAATGTTTAAAAAAAAAGATTAAAAAATCAATCGATTAAGTTTGGAAATCAACTAATTCCTCTTCTTGGCTCTAAAACAGATAAAACCAAATTGAGGTGTTAACACTTAAAAGGATGGGGTGTCCAGGGTAGGGATGGGGAAGGGGGGTCCAGGCACGACCAGAGGGGTGCAGGCTCTGTGGGGGTGGGTATGCAGGGGCATCCATGCCTGATGGGATCCTATGACGGTGATGATGCAAAACAACGTGAAACCAATAAACAATATTTAACAACAGCAGCAAAATCAAACCAACTTCAGATGACATTCACCCCAAAGTAATGAGATGGCGGGGTGCTGGCCAGCATTTGTTGACACACTGAAGCAAGGGCCAGGCCAGCTGGGGTAGTATCAGGGTGCAAGCAGTGGGTGCAGCCGAGTGTAAGCTGCAGGCGTCTGCATCTTCTGGGCCCAGACGCCCCGAGGAGGAGATTTGCGATGAATAGCACCCATATTGATTTTTCCATAATGGAGTGTAAAAGAAAAATGGACAGGTTTTTGTTGCAGGTATTTTCATGGGGTACTAAATTGGAGGATTAGTTGCAAACAGCAGTACTGATAAAGTCTGCTGTCCATCTCGATGGTGACTTTCTATTAAAATGACACATAAATAACCTCTTCTCCCCCCACCCCTGGAAATTCAAATGCACCTGTCAACTTGATAAAGCACTTGCCCGCAGGGGAAGCATTGTTTACATTTTCACTCTATTCTTCAGAAAAAGTGAGATTCTAATTATTTCCCCCACTGTAAATTAATGCTGACTACGATGGTTAGCGTATCTCTACTGCTACATCTTTTGGAAAGTTAAATAATAGAGCGGATCGATCATGCATCGTAAGTGCGTGTGATATGACAGCCATCCCCGTACCATGTCTCTGTAGAATGCTCACTACCCTCTAACATGTGTGCTTGCTGCACCCGTCTGTGTCTCCTCTGGTCCCGGGAGGAGCAACTGCTGAAGCCCGCTTGGTCCCGGCGCTTTGAACTCTTCATCACTTGGTTCCTTTCCTTGGTTGAAAGCACACTTGTGATTTTTGGCCCCCAACGCCCTGTTTCTATGGTCACCTTCGACACCACATTTTGTCTCCTATGGGATATTTTCCCAGCAGGTATACACATTGATTGCTAATCTTCAGCATTTCAGCCTTTGCTGTAACTGGGTTGATTTGCTTCCTTTTCTTCTTCTTTATTCTTGGTTCGTACTTGTTAGGATGATTAAATAATCCCACAAGAATGCCTTTCTCCTAACTTGTTCGTGTATGTGTCTTGCAGCTACCTTTAGCTCACCTCTCCCTGCCTACAGCTAGTCTCTACCAAGAAGTATCATTTCTTCATGGTAAGAGAACCCACAGTCTCGCTGAAGTCTAGGACATTTTCCTGATGTCTCCATAGGGTTGCGAGATCTTGTCATCCTGAATCCAGGGTTTTCTATAGCCTGAATCCATTGTTCTGCACGCAGTGCTCATTCATGCACTGGGCTGTTGCACGTGGTCCCCATCTCTGTGTAAGTACTTGCAGGCCTTGGAAAATAAGGCTCCAGGGTGGCAGTGTTGACCTTTATCCGGCTACTCGATGCCATGGCTGGGACGGATGCCCCATCTCCCAGCCACTGACGGCCAGTCCCCTCCCACCCCACCCTATGCCTGCTTCTTCCCACAAGTAGATTCTTAACCAGCTTGCAGATGTGACACCCCCAAGTCACTGGCCCACTCGAACTGGGCATGTTCAGCACAACCAGTAAACACCATACTCTCTCTCATTGAGCTAATTGAATGGAAGCTCATCAGTGACAACATCTCTGATAAAAATTGTAAAGGAATCCAGCAACTTGGTTTTTAATACCTCAGTAAAACTCGCTAGCTTGGAAATCAATTTTGATCATCAACTTAGATGACTTTAAGACCCCTTCGCTTTCCTTTGTTCAAGAGCAATTAAGAGAGGCATACGGTTTCCAAGGAATGATACGGAATGCACTGAAAAAACATGACGTGTCTCTCCTGCCCATGACTGTATTTATGACCCTTCTGTACTGACCTGCCAATGCACCTGTCTTGATGAAACCAAGACACATGTACAGTACCACTGTCTCCTGCACCGAGGTGACATACCCTAGTGGATGTTGTTTTTCTTAGGTCTGGTTGATTTGCCAATTGCTTACCTCGCTTGGTGATTTGGGGTACAGCTCCTCCCCTCCCCTGAGCCATGGCCAGCACCCTGTTCACAGCACCCCTCTATCTCTGGCCCCAGCATGTTCCCCGTGAACCTCGAGCACTATTTCTGCTGTGTGTCTGTCTCTTGGCTCTTTAGAGCTCACGAGTGAGCAGAGCATTGGGTAACTGTTCCTGCTGATGCCTCTCATCCCTCTCAGCGCACACCCCAAGGTCCACCATGCTGACTCTGTGCACAGGAGACACAGACAATAGATCTGAGGGAAATGAGTGGTCATCGGAAAGCTGGACCAGTAGTTCCAAACTGGGACTGTGTCGGGAACTGGCCGGACGGTTGATAAAATGGCTGTTTTGATATGGATGGTAACGCTTTGCCCTAAAAGGTCACTAAAAAGTGTCCATTCGGAGATATGCTCCACCTGCTCTTGCTTGCAGTCTGGCTTAGCGCAGTCTGTAAGGCTCAGGAATTAGCGTCTCCCTGGTGTGTGTGACAGAGACAGATGCTTATCATCTGGCCTCCTGCTCAGTAACTGAGCCCATGTCTGCCCAGTGAGGGCCCTTCCCGGAGAAACCCACAGAACTGAGACTCCTGCGATCAGAGTTTCCCCTAGGCTCCAAAAAGGGGCGCTTGGATGCCAGGGTCCTGTCCCCTGAGTCTTGATTTTCACACTCCTGAGCTGGAGACACTGATGGTGAAGCCTACGGCCTGGTATGTCTGTGTGAACATGCACCTGCTTCACCAACAGTAGGATTTCCATCTGCCCAGGTGCTTTGGTCTGCAAGCTCTGTCTCCTGAACGTGGCTCCTCGTTACCTTTCTCTATGTTGCTTCAAACGTCCCTGGATGCTGGTCCCCCGCTCCCAGGTGGGGCCTCTGGTTTCCTGATTTACTTGCGGCCTCCTCTGGAGATGTTTTGCTCTTATTTCAAAACAGCAATTACCATGAAGACATGGCTCTTGCAGTCACATCCGTAGGAGCCCATCCACACGTTGGAGGTGACGGGTTGGGGGGAACCTCCTCCCAATTGGCACAGGCTCCTCAGCCCTTGGGGCCACTGTGTGGTCCCGGAGACCAGAACAGCCCCCTCAGTCCACATGCTTTCCCTCTGGGGACAGAAGTGGTGTCTTGTGCAGACACAGGCGTGGGCAGTGCTGTGCTTGAGCCATAGACACCCTCATGGGCTTGAGCTCCCTCCTGAAGGAGGCAGCATTTCCCGAGACATTGAGCCACGACGGTAGAGCCCAGTTCGCAGTAGCCCCATCTGAAGAACCCATTGGCCTCGGAGCAGGGACTGACCACACTCACAGTGTCACCACTTTTCTGGACTTTGAACCCACAGGAGCCCCATGACCGTTGGAAACCCAGCTCCCTGCCTCCCTTGGGCTTCGCTAACTTGTCAGGGGGATGGTCCAGTGCAAAGCCCGGAAATCCACCTAAGAGCAGTGAAAACTGTATCGTGCCGCAAATCACTGCGGCAGCGTGTAATTATAATAACATAAACAAATGCACTGGAAGGACATTCACATCAGACCTCATTTCATGCTCGGCGATTATAATGCAATTAACAGCCTCACAGTCCTGCTTTAATTAAACTGTTGCGAAACCCGCGGCATTTGAACCTGTCCCGGCCCGTCTCCTATGCACCATCTTACCACCCAGCGCTTTGCTGCTGAGCCGTGATTTCACGACGCCAGCTGCATGCAGATGGCTCTCTGTGGCCTCCCTGCGGCTGTCTCCGGCCTGGGTCCTGAGTGCAGAGGCCGGACACACACCAAGGGCGCCCGTATGATGGAGTGGCCTTCCGGTGACAGGGCGATGGGCCCCTCAGCTCCTCAATCTGGCTCCCACACAGAGTCCTTCTGTGCACCTGCCCTCCCGGCCTGATGGAAGTTCGACTGGGAGGATGACTGCAGCCTTTGGCCTGAGCTGAAGTCCTCCAGGCCAGAGCAGCTGATCTGTGGAAGGAGCTAAGGGTCAAGTGGTCAGAGCAGCCACATCGGGCGGGCCAGGCAGACCACGTCTGCTCCGCTCCGCTCGCAAAGCTCTTCTCCCTCCTTCTCGCTCTGCTTTTTTCACCCTGGGAGGATTTGAAGACACTTTCAAGCCTTCCTGCTGCTCTGAGTGTAATAGGCGGCAAAGAGGCTACCCTAGGCCGGAGCAGTAGTGGCCTGGAGAGGTGGCATCCGGCGGGCCCCTGCCCGGATCACCTCGGCTCCAGGGCCTGAGCTGCCCCCAGGGATTTCCGGGCCGCCCACTCTCACCCCAGGCCTCCGGCCTGTGTCTGCTGAAGGCAGGTCTGTGCTTGTGCTTCTTGCTCAGGACAGCTGCTGAGAACTTCTGGAAACACCCAGAAGTCGCGTTAGTCATAGCGCCTTAAGGCCCGAGGGGGAATGAGGCAGACGCTGCTCAGTGCCCTCCCAGTTAATCTCGAGTCCCCAGAGCTGGACGGCCTCTCGGGGCTCTCTTGGCGGCCACCCCGCCTGGGCAGCATCCCGCCCAGAGGCCCACAGCTCTTCTCCCGATTGTCCCTGGAGGGCGACTTGGCCCCTGCCAGACTCGAGACATGCTGTGACCATAGGCTGGGGTGAGGGGAGATGGGGCGCAGCTGGCGAGGGGCGGGGCCTCAGGGCCACCGGGGGCGGGGCCAGGCTGCTGTCCACGCACAGGGTGCTGGGGCTGTCTCTGGGCTCAGAGCCTCCACCTCTCCATCTGTAGGGCCCCCCCAGGCCGGCTACCCTCACCGGAACACAGCCAGGGCCAGGCCGGGGGCACCTCCACGTGGCCCCATGACCCCACTTTATCCACGAGTGAAGAGTATGTGCGTCTCGTGTAGGATGTAGGTAGTACATGTTTCATGTGTTGCACGTACATGTGTAAGATACACATAACCGTGTGACATGTGATGTGATTCTGTATAAAATGTAGACAATACATAGCACATGTGATAGACTTACAGAGGTGACCTTTACATAATACTTATTTTTTTCAGGATTTATTTTCTTAAATTCATGCACACAAGAGCTGGGGTGCAGGCCAGAGGTACGGGGGTGGGAGGACTCACCAGAGACAGAGTAGAACAGGTGGGTCCCCTGAAATACACTGCTGAGGGGGCAGAAGGGAGACAGGAGGGGTCTGCTGCACTCTGGGGGTCACCTCCTGGCCGGGATGGACTCATGCTGCAGCGGCAGCAGACAGCTTAGCTTCATGGTGCTGCGTCTTAACCCCTTGTCCACCAGGGAGGGCCCCATAATACCTATTTTTAAGTACTATATAGTGTATAAATACATTTTCCTATATAAGTATAGATAGTACCTAGTTTTATGTAATATAATATTTATGCATCTAGATGATAGAAATACCTATTTTTATTTACTACAATGTATAAATACATATTTACAGATGAAAGTGTATAGGATATATTTTTCCTTAATATAAATTAATATAAATCAAAATAGATGTGATGTCTAATACTTAATATGTCACATGCAAGTATGCATGTTTGTATATCAGAGTGTACACTCCATGCATTATTATTATAAAGCATAGCCTATATGTCTCTAAAATATATACCAAATATTTATTGTGAAGAGATTATTTCTAAATTTACTTAGATATACTTTATAAAGCATATATATATATATATATAGTTTGATATATAATATCTAATGATTTTTTAAAAAGATTTATTTATTCATGCGTACAGAACTGGGGTACAAAGCCAGAGGTACAGGGGGTGAGAGGATTCACCAGAGAAAGAGTGGGGAGCAGAATAGGCAGATGGATGAAGTACACTGCTGAAAGGAGCAGCAGGCAGGTCAGGAGAGGTCTGCCGTGCCCTGTGGGTCACCTCCAGGCCTGGGGATCAAACTTGCGCTGAAGCAGCTGTGGCCAGCTTGCAGTGCTGTGTCCTAACACATTGCGCCACCAGGGAAGGCCTCAAGTGATGTATTTTTTATGTGTTATAATATATGGCCATCTAACATTTGTATAAGCACAAATCCAATCTACATGTATAGGTACATTAGTATAATTAAAATGCAGTGCATAGGCCCTCCCTGGTGGCACAACAGGTTAAAACGCAGCACCATGAAGCAGCCTGAGTTTGATCCCTGCCCTGGAGGTGACCCACATGGCACAGCAGACCTCCCCTGACCCTCCTGCTGCTCCCCTCATCAGTGGGTATTTCAGTCCATCTGCCCGTTCTGCTCCCCACTCTGTCTCTGGTGAATCCTCTCACTCCCCCACACCTCTGGCCTGTATCCCAGTTTTGTATGCATGAATAAACAAATCTTTAAAACAAAAGCAGTGTATAAGTAACATAGTAGTGTACAGTGGACACTGTGTGAGGTGAACACTGAGCATATCTTGCTAGTGCCCCTGATTTGCATGTATCTGTGCGTGCAAGCATGTGACCCCACACCTGCTTTGTCACACCTGCCCCAGCCAGAGAGACCTGCTGACCCCAGTCTTTCCCCAGCTCCATCCGGGGCCACCCTGCAGGTCATGCACCTCCTGCCAGTCAAGCCAGGCTCTCCTGGCCAGGTGCAGCTCTATCCCAACCCCCCACCACTGGGGGTGCCCAGCCCACATCGGGGCAGCTGGACCCCTGACACATTCTCACCTCTTTTCTTTCCCTCTGCTGAGCCTGTGGCTTCGCTTTTCACCCTTGTGGCTGGGCAGGGCCTGTGGGAACTGTGGGGGTACGGGTGTCTGCACCTGCCAGCAGGTGTGCAGCATGGGGCCTCCCGTATGCCCTGGAAGGGCCCGATCCATGGGCTGGGCTGCTGCCTGACTGCTGCCCAGCAGACCACGTGGATGAGGAGCCAGTTATCTGGGCTGGTGCGTTCCCAGAGCTTGACACAGTCTGATGGCTTCTCTTTCACATACCACCCCACCGGGAGGGTGAGCATCTCCCCAGCCGCCAGCAGTGCCTTCCCAGTCACTCATCACCTGCTGGTCCCTGCTACACCCTGGCGTAGGATGCCCCATCTGCTGTATCCTGGGCCCTGCTGGCACCGCCCTGTGGCCACTGGCCTCCGACTGCCTCCACGCAGCTGCCCTCCCCCCTTCTGCTGCTCCGGAAGAGTCTGTGGCGCTCATTGGACCCCACTGGGGAGTTTACGCCCTGCTCAAACTCACCCCACTCACCGGGTCAAACTCATGGTGCCCGTGCCGGCCACAGTCCTTGCCTGGCCAGGTGCTGTCCATGTCCTCCCGCCCACAGGTGCCTCAGTGGACATTCACTTTCATGTCCATTTCACCTGTCAGGTCCATTTTAAGGTGCTGCCACCTTTTCACCTGCCTGCTCAGGTTTTTATTGTTCCTTTTTCTCTGCTGAGAGGTTACTTGCTGGGATTTCAGGAGTTTAGGGTCCTTGATGGGCTCAATGGGAAGTGGTTAGAATGTGCCTTCGTTTTTTTCACTGTCCCAGTGTCCTGATGATTTCAAGTCTTTGCAAGTCACCTCAGGGGTGGAGGGAGGAGCCAAGGGCCTTTGGACTCTGCAGAGCTTTAAATTTCCGTCTCTGGGAGCTTTGCCCTGGCCACTTTGGAACGACTGGTACCTGTGCTTAAGGGGGATTCTGGAAAGTGCGATGTCACTCCAGGGAAACACGGGAGCAGTGGGTGCTCAGTCTGCAAATGGTGAGGATGGCCTCCCTCTGCGGGATTGCAGACCAGACGTTAGTCTGGTCACACTCCACTCCTACTTCAGTAGAGTCACCTGAGGCGTGGTGTCAGGGTGGGGTGGAACTTGAGAACCCCCCAAACCATGGCCAGCCAGCACAAAGTCAGGCTCCAAGAAAGGCGCAGCCTGGATGCCAGGGCCTACCCAACATGGGGGCAGAGTCTTGCCTCGTCCTCTGTGTCCGGGCCTCAGATCCGGCACTTTGCGTGACAGCATCAGCAGAGAAGCCCTGAGGTTTCTTGGGGTAGGGGGACACAAACACCCCTCATGAAGCCATCCGGAAGCATTTTTTTAATCAACACTGTCACCACGGCAGCTGATGTACCTACTTTGGGTTAATCTGGGAGCCAGTTACAGTTCATCTGTGCAGAATTAACTTTATGGAGTGCACACCGGGGATTTCTCTGCCTTGCTACTTAGATATATGTCATAAAAATAGGCGCGGGGCGACGCACCAGCGCTGCAGATGGCAGGGACGCGCAGATTTATTGCGAAATCACTTAAAATTGGTTATGATCGTGCCAGAAGTTAATTAATTTTTTTCCTCTTCTTTTCTGGGGCTGGGGGGCTGGGGGCGGGCTCACTAGGTGGCAGTGTATGATTGTGTCTGCCAACACCGAGGCAGCGGGCCTGGCGCCGGCATCTGTGACCTCCGGCACCAGGAGGAAGCGGCTGTGTCTGCAGGGCGCCCCCAGGACGTCACTTCTCACATCATCATCACTGCAGAGTACCCCAGTGGGGTGCGGGTGCTCTTCCGGCACTTCCTACACCTGGCCGATGGGGCCATTGTGGAGGTAAGGGGGTGCTGGGAGCGGGGGTGCCCTTGTCTCGTGGGGTTCCTAGGGCTGTTTGTGCTTGCCCAAGCTTCTCCTGGCAACATATTGCAGCTGATGCTTCCAATATCAGCAACTCTCACATCACTGAAGGCATAAATCAATGTTTTCCTAAGGCAAAGAAAGTAGCAAATAATAGTAATAATAATAACAAAAATTTCTGCATGGAGCAATGTGGGAGAGACAGGGGTAAACAAACTGGTCAGAATCCTGTCTGCACTGTATTAGGACCGGAGAACACCATGGGGTTGGGGGGAAGCAGAGAGCATGTGGGGGGTGGAGGGGGTATGGAGGAGCAGAGAGCATCCCTGGGGTAGAGTGGCAGAGAGCATCTCAGGGGGTGGAGAGGCAGAGAGAATCTCAGGGTGGGGGTTGGAGGATCAGAGAACATCCCTGGGAGTGGAGGAGCAGAAAGCATCTGGGGTGAGGGAGGAGCTCTGAGCCCCGGGCTCTCTAGTGCTTCAGAATAGGGCACTGCCCTCTGCCACATGATGTCACCCTGAATGAATGGGAGGAAGCATCTATTTTTCATGAGAAAACACTTTAAAAATGAAGGGAAATCTGGCCCCCAAATTTTAAAAAATCCTGTACCGCCCCTGGCAGAGGCACGTCCTGTTTCCTGACACAGACCCTCGGTGCATTGGAGTTGTCAAGGTCTCTGGAGTTGTCAAGGTCTCTGACATCACACCACACCCTCAGGTCCCAGCTCAGGGTGCAGCTGTCTGAGGCTGGAAGACCTGCACCGTGTCCTTGAATCGGGGAGCTGGACCAGGGCCTCCCGCGTGGGGGAGGACAGTGGGGGCAGGAAGCTGCGGCCAGCTCATGCCCGGTCCCCTGGTCTGGCTGCCTGCGGGCCCCTTAACTGCTTGTAGGAATTTGCAGAATAGGAATGTTTCCGGTGCTCAAAATTGGTGCTTGGGATAAATAGGGTGGAGTTGTTGCAGATAAATAGTTCCGCCCGGCTGGGACAGGGGGGCCTCAGTCTGGCTGGGTCGCCTCCAATATGCAGAGAGTGGGAGCCTGGGCAGCCCTTTCCTGCAGCTGACAGGAGTTGGGGGCCTAGGCTGCTATGGGCATCTCCCCAGGGCACCCTGTGGACCCTTCTGAAACTTCTGCTGTCAGAGCAGAAAAACCTTCCATCGCAGGCCCCGCCCCCCACCATTTGCATAGATATGTGGGCAGGTATACTGGGACTCTGCAGGGGCCCCCAGAGAGGTTAGGGCCTGGCTTCTGAGTGGCAGTGAAACAGCAGGCCTGCAGGGCTGGGGGTGGGGGCCAGTGGGGCCCCCACGTGCTCCCCTGCACCACTCCTCACTTCCAGCCTGTCTCCTGCGTCTATAAAACTGGGTTATGGTGGCTGCCTGCCTCTCAGCGATATGGGGCAGCCGAGCAAGGTGGCCTCCGAGAGCCGAGCTATTGCTCACCAAGATGGGGAAAGGCCGGCTGGACACACTCCTCCATGCAGGGTCTCCTGCCAAAGGCGCTGGTACTGGCCTTGGGGCCTGGCAAGGGGCTGGGGGGTGCCACTGGGGTCTCCCCATTGCTGGGGCAACCCACGTGGCCCCAGTGCACCCCACAGCACCCCATGGAGCCTGGTTTGCGCCATCGCCGGCCTCCCTGTGGCTGCGGGCTCACCTGCCAGGTGTGACTGTCACCTTTCTGACTGGTTTTGGGCTGGACGGGGTAGAGGAGGAGCCTGGGGGGCTTCCCGCCAGGGATCACAGCGCTGCCCTTCGGCCCCTGGCTGGTGTCAGCTGGTCTCTCTCCCCCAGCCTGACCTTGCTGCACAGCAGCAAGAGGGAAGTGGGGGCCGCACTTGCTGGGTTAGGATTCCTGTAGCAGCGCCTGGCTGGAGAAACAGCCGTAGCTGGTCTTGGGTGCCCTGTGGAAGCTGCACTGGCGTGGATGCTGGTTCCCCCCTTGTCCATCCGCTGCGGTCACCGCGACGCCACTGGACCTCTGATGACACCCTGGGGGTCTTCCCACCTGACCAGGGTGCCTCTGCCACGAGGATGGACATACGGGCTCTAGGCCTTTTCTATCCGCAAACGGCGATGCGTGGGACCGGAACCCCCAAAACAGGAAGTCTTGCACCCCACACCTTTTCCCAAAGGCAGCTGCGAGAGGTGCTCACGGGGCACTCTTCCTGGTGCCCCCTGGGACTTAGGTGGAGGGATTTCTCCGCCTCACCCTATTCCGCCATGAAATATAGGTCAAGCCTGAACCTCCCCTTTCTTCTCTGTGAACCCCTGGCAATCTGAGTTTGAAGTGACATCCTTGACGCGTGTCTCAGCTTTGGGCAAGTCCCCTCTGCAGCAGAAGCACTGTGCCCCCAGGCCCCAGGCTCAGGCCTGGCTCTGGCTCCTGTGTCTGAAGCCCCTTGAGGCTGGAGCCTGGCCTCTGTCTACCGCAGGGACCCTCGCCTCTGGGCCCCAGAACTGTGCCCGGGAGGCCTAGTCTCTGCGCCCCGGGAGGGGTGGTGTGCCTTTTTTTTTTTTTTTAAGTACAAAGTTATTGCAAAGTTTTCAGAGCTACAAACTCCAGAAACCCAGGCGAGCCGAGCGCGGATTCATCAAGTCACAAATAAGCTCGGGATCCCAGGGCGGCCGTCGCAATTAAGAAAGCCCTTGGAGCATTGAGGGCGGGCCGGGAGAAGCCTCCCGCCATTGGAGGCGTGGGTGTCGCCTGGTGGTCCGAGGGCGGAGAGGGAGCAGGCACCGGCGGGCTGGGGAGGCTGCAGCGGGCCCCAGGCGCTGGCCCCCCGAGGATGCTCACCTACTTTGAATCTCCCTGGTGCAGGGCTCCTACCCAGGGCCAGGAGAACACAGCGGGAAGCCTGCTTCCTGTCTGCAAATGAGAATATTAATACTTGCCTAAATAACAGATTAACCAATTAGTGGTGGCTAAGTGCTCCGCTTATAGAAAGCAGCAGGGGCAGAAAGAAAGGCGAACGCGAAAGAAAGGCGAACGCGAGAAAGAGAGCAGTTTTATTATTAGACGTTGTGCTCCGGACATGGGGGGTGGTGAGGGGGCGGGGCCCCAGGCCCCAGCAGGTGCGCAGGAGAGGCGTGCACCTCCATCCCGCAGAATGGCCGGAGGCTGGCCAAGTCGGAGTCTGGCTGTGAATAATGGGGGTCAAATAACCACGTCAGGGGCATCTTGGCTTGAGCTTTGCCATTTCAACCTGTTTCAGGAAAGACTGTTTCATGCATCCGATAAAGTGGGGGATTCTTGTACACATCGTCTGGAAGAATCAAATTGCTGTGCCTGGTGTGTGTGTGAGAGAGAGCAATGCACAGACTAGTCTGGATGGACAGTCAACAAGAAGTGTGGACAGACGGGTTGTGGGGTACGCAGGCATGGCGGGGGCACCCGGCAGGCGCTTCCATTTCTGGGACTTGCCCACCGAGTGTCCCCTCTGCTAAGAGTCACCGCTCTGGGAAGGGCACAGCCATCCTTGGGGGGCACCGCCGAGGCTCACTGCACATGCAGGCCACCTGGAGCCCTGGGGCCGCACCCCAGGAAGCCACGTGCTCCTGGGCTCCACACGCCAGGCAGCTAGGCCACCCTCCGGCTTTCAGAGTCAAACATAGCCACGGTCATCTGCAGTGATGGAAAAGGGAAAAAGGGGCCTAGCCTAGTTTGCGTTCTTTTCTGAGAATGACTGGTGGTTTCAGAAGAGGCTGAGGGGCTCCCATGGGACCCCACCAAAGCCACATTTAAAAAAACAAGAAAAGAGGACACAGAAGAACCCAGTGACCACGTGTGGGATCCACCGCGCCCAAGGAACACTCTGGCCGGAAGCATCTGGAACAGGTACCTACACGCATCATTTCTTTCCAGGTGAACCTCTCTTTGATTCAAAAATGCTTTGACCCTACACAGATGTCAAAATTCAAGATTTTATTTGTCCTCAATAGTTAAGCCGGGCAGGTGCAATGACATGGTTTGCTTTGCATGAAAAAGGTGGATGAGTCTCACCTCAGGCTTCATTTATTGTTTATCTGTGTTCTTGAGAAGGAAAAATAGCACAATTTCGTAATTGGCACCCTGTGATTTTAAAGTAAGCACTGTGCTTTCAGCCGCACTTCTAGGGACCATAGCTCTTGACTTTAAAAACAGTCTTTCAGTTGTTCGGTTAAGTATATTAACTTTTAATAACTAAACTAGTTGTAGCATAATTGTGCTTAGAAGATCTTGAAGAAATATCTTGATTCTACTTACTATAATTTGAGATGTGAGTTTTAGAAACATTTTAAAAATGTTTTACAGATTCTGTAGGTCTTTTCCAAAATAGCTTCTCTTGTCCAAGCTCGCAACATATTACATTTCTCAACATTTCATTTGTACTTCTCAGTTGAGATAATCATTCATTGTTAATTCCTGTTCCTAATAGATCTCATACATTTTAGGTGAGTATGTAAGTGAAGGCGAGATCAGCTCGATTTGGGGGGGAAAGACAGAAAATAATGGCTAGCATCTTAGTGTTCCTTTGAATCTCCAAGTAGTTGGAACTTACAAAAGTTGTCAAAAGATGTGTTCTATTATTGTATTCATGTATCTATTAGAAATAACATAAATGCATAATAGACTGCAGAAGCATTTCCCCGGGATGCGATACTTTAGAAGGTCTATTAAGTGCAAAGAAAACAGTTTTAAACAAGGCAGCACGTTTCCTGATGGGCAGCCCGATGCCTCTTGCGACCCCTTGGGAGGGGTGGACAGTCTCCACTGCTCACCTGCTAAAGCTGCAGTATTACCTCTCCTGGAAATGCATTCCCTTGGATTTTGGTCTGTTTCTCTCTCTCACATTGAGCTGGATTTTGCAAACATTCTCTTAGCGGATGTTCTAAATGTGAAGATGTATTTTTATGCCTGTTTATTAATATTAAATGCTGATCAGCTTGGAAGCTGTTTGAATTTTTGAGGGATAAATATGGCTTAAATCCCTGCATGCGCTTGGGGGGCTTCCCAGACCCCTCATTGTTGGGTAGCTGAGTTAATGTGGCTCTGTGTGAGCAGGCTGCTTGCCTTCCTCATGACAAAAGCAGACGAGGGCCAAGACCTAAAGGTAACCGTTTTCTTTACTTTTGTAGACAGAATTAGGAGGGAGGTATTTGGGTACATGTGTGTTAAAAGCTCGGATCTGTGGATGTTGGAGCTGTCTATATTTCCCGTTTCTAACGTACCGGGCTGGTAACCCACGACGACTTGAGCTGATGCGATGCGCCCCCACCTCTCCCACCCAGCGCTCCAGTCCTGGGAGCCCCCCGCTGTTAGGGGCTGACTGCATAAGTGATCTTGACACTGACGCTAAATCACCAGCGGGAAACACCGGCGTTTTACCTTTATGACAAAAGGCTTTTTACATAGTTAACATAATTCCAGGAAAAATCAGCTGGAATTATGTGGAACGACTCACGTGTGCAACCAGGGGCTTTCGGTCCCCTGTAGGACACTTAGGGTGATTTTATTGCCATTTGTGTCATTTTCTAACGGATATAAAATTGAGCTGGTAAACAGAGTAGACTTCAGATCTGAGGTGACAGCTCCTCTTTCGGAAACGATGTTCAGAAATTTCATCTGAGGGGTGGTGAATACTTTAGGCCAGTGGCTTCTGCAAACGGATATGGACGGTGGCGTTGAGCCTGGGGCTGTTTCCATGGTCACCTATGCCCTGACCCAGCCCCTCAGCCGGGTCCCCACTCGCAGCCCTTGGCCCTCAGGCCATGCCCCCTGCCCAGACTCCAGACTCCCCAGACCTCAGACACCCTGCCCCCACTCCCAGCTCTGCCCTCCACCCCAGACTCCCTGTCCCCACCCCTAGGTTTTGACCCCTGACCTTCAGCCTCAGTCTCCGCCCCAGACACCTCAGAACCTATACTCCCCATCTCCGGACCCAGACCCCCGCCCCCCAGCCCCTACTCCCCGCCTCAGACACCCATCTTGGGCAGCCCCGCTGACCTGCCCTTCCCAAGGGGCCAAGTCTTTTCTCCGAAATGCCGTCGGTCAGTACACAAGTGGCCGCCTCCATTGTTGCTCATTCTTGATGAGCAAGAAAGCTAGAGGACTTCCGACACCAACTGGGCAGTGGCTGACCCGCGGCGGTCCCCAGAGCCCCAGAGATGTGCAAGGTCCTCAGAGCACACTCTGAAAACACTTTTACCGATTTCATAAACTCTCCCCCTCCCCCCGACCTCCAAGGCCGCGTCACTGTGCAAGGAAGCATCCCGTTTTGGGATGGAGTGGTGCATTTAGCCGGCCTGGGGATACCGGGTGCCCTGTGAATGAGGCTGAGGACCGGAGGGAGCCTGGGTTCAGGGGACCCAGAGCTGCCGTGGTTTCCCTGGCCCTCCTGCCCACTCCCAGTCCTGCCCCTCTTCCTCTCAATGCCTACCCTCTGCCTCCTCCTTCTCTCCCCACTCCCCTCCCTCTCTGTCCCTGTAGCTCTGATTCTGCCTCTCTCCAGTTCTCACCTGCGTTGGCTTCATTCTTGGGTATGTTTTTCTCAGCTCCTGGCCCTCAGCGCCCTTGCTGTCCTGGAAAGAGACTTTCCTCCTCTGACCTTCTGTAGCCTCTGCTCACCTTGGGGGGAGAGAGACTTTCTGATTGGTCCACCAGCTGACTGACAGCCCCAGCAGCACGTGCAAAAACTTCTAGGAAGGAAAATGGCTCCTGCATCCAGTAGCAGGGCTCCTGTGCCAGACAGACCCGCTTGGGTGGTGGCAAGTGGACTGAGCTCCTCATCAGCAAAGCTTTCCGTTCACCTGCTGCATGTCTGGGGACCTCCCGCAGCACCAGGCCACTGGGGCACCAGTGAGGTTGGTGATGCTCATAAACAGCCCAGAAACAAATCCAGACTGAGCCTGGAGGAGCCGGCTCTGGTTGCTGTGGTACTAAAGATAACCAGCCTCTTGTTTAGGGAACGTCCCTGGGGACAGGGAGTCTGTCCTGAAGGTGGGGCCACCCCAATGTCTCTGTTAGTAAATATTATACACATTTTTGTGTATTCTTTGTGCACATACAAAGTTATTAAGTCAAAATGTAACCGAACTATGAAACCTAAACTGATAATTTCTGTTAAAATGAGGGATTGGGTGACTCCCATAGCGTTTTAGGAGGTTGCAAAGCTTTAGTATTTTTTTTTTAAAGATGTATTTACTTATGCATACAGAGATGGGGTACAAGCCAGAAGTGCAGGATGATGAGAGGCTTCAACAGAGACAGAGTAGGGAGCAGAACAGTTAGATCGACAAGGTCACTGCTGAGGGGAACAGCTGTCGAGACAGGAGAGGTCTGCTGCAGGTGGATCATCTCCTGGGCTGGGCATCGAACTTGCAATGACGTGGCTGCAGCTGCAGGTAGCTTACAATGCTGCATCCTTACCCGTTGTGCCACCAGGGAGGGCCCAACTTTATTATTTTTGAAGGACAATATAGGGGAGAAATCCATCTAAATATTTCACTGAAATGTGGTAGCTAATAGATGCCATTTTGTCTTCACTTTCCAGGTATTCGGTGATGTCAGAAGCTTGAATTTTATCCACAGTGATGTGCTTACTACTATCCAGGATCACATAGAGGAGATGAGCAGGACACTGGAAGAGTCCTGTCATGCAAAAGCAAGAGGAAGGAAAATGTCCATCGAGATATAAAGGTATTTTCCTAATGATTGAATATTTAACTGATTGCTGGTTGTGAGCCCTTCAGTTATGAAGAGGCCCCTGTGCTATTGCCAGCTCTTACAGCTCCTTCCTGTGCTCAGAATTGATGAGAAAACCATGTTCAACCTCTTCTCCCACCTGCGGTCTTACAGGATGGACTTCACTGGTTTTCCCAACACCATTTATTGAAGAGCCTTTTCTTCCACTATTCTTGGCTCTGTTGTCATAAATGCACCATCTATACATGTGTATTCATCTACATGTCTGTTTTTAGTCTAATATAATACTATTTGGATTATTACAGTTTTGTATTATAGGTCAAAATCAGGGAGCATGCTTGCACTTATTCTTGGGATAGTATTCTTATACTCAGGATTATGTTAGCTATTCTGGGTCACATTATATTGCATTATATCACATTACTTGATTTGTGCAAGGTGCAATGCCATCCTTGCACCCTGGAATGATTCTTTTAATGCATTGTTGAAAGCAAACACCGATTTGCTAAGATTTTGTTGAAGATTTTTGCATCTATGTTTCTGAGGGATGATGTGGTGTAATTGTATGTGTGATATTCTCATCTGCTTTTGGTGGGGTAATGTTGATCTTATAAAATGTGTTTAGAACCATTCTCCCTTCTTCAGCTTTTGGAAGGGTTTCAGAAGGACCGGTATTAGGTCATCTTTGAAAGTACGGTAGAATTCTCTAGTGAAGCTGTTTGGTCCCATTTGGGCTTTTTGGGGGATAATACTCTTGATGACCATTTTAATAAATCTATTGATAAGTCTATGTAGGTTTTCTATTTCTTCCTGGTTCAGTGTTGGAAGGGGTATAGTTTTAAGAAACTGTCCAGTTTTTCAGATTGCCCAGTTTGTTGGCATATTAATGTTCACAGTAGTGGCTTATGATCTTTTCTCTTTCTATGAGATTTATTGTAGCTTGTCCTCTTTCAGCTCTGATCTTATACACTGTTTTTTTGTTTTTCCCTTAGTGAGCCTGCTAAATATTTGTTAACTGTATCTTTAAAAAAAAATAGCTCTTGGTTTCACTTTTACCTTGTCCATTTCAACTTCTACTTTATTTATTTCTTCATTAATCTTTATTATGTCCTTCCACCTACTGACTTTTGAGTTTGTTCTTCCTTTTACATTTCCTATAAGGCTAGGTTACTTATTTGAGATTTTTCCTTGACTCTTGGCATGAGCTTGTAATGTACCACCTTACAGCTCAGTGCTGTAGTACCCAGTAGGTGCTGATAGCTCATGACTTTAAAATTAATTGTCTCCAGGTATTTTATTTTATTTTATTTCTTCTTCCATTTCCTCATTGACCGAATAGTTACTCAACAGCTTGTTGTTCAGTGCCCTCATATTTGCACCTTTCCAGTGGAGCCTATGCTTCATATTCTAAGACGACTGCAACCAACCCGACATAGACTGTTCTGATTTGGGCTCTTTGCAGACATCTCAACTCTTCTCAAAGGCTGAAAGGAACACACGATTTACTGCTTGTATTCTCCCTTTACTTTCTTGCTTTCTTCCCTTTCAACAGAGGATTTGGAGTAGAATTTATGATCACCTATGGATAATGAGCCAGCAGAGAGCCAATAGGTAATAAAAATTTCTGTACTGTTAAGAACCTTCTCAGGACGAGTGGTAAATATAGTGGATAGTGGGTATCTGCACCCTCTGAACTCTCTCTTTACTGCAAAGTGTTTCAGCCTCTTCTCCTAAATGGAAAGCAGTTTTATTAGAGTGGGCAAAACTGATCCCTCATCAGGAAACACGTGAACCCATTCCATCTTGGTATTTCTTCAGGTCAGGCTTCAATCACTCTCTGTCACATCTGCAGTGAACTTAAGACATTTGCACTAAAATTACACTTACTGTTCCCTCAATCAGCAGAAATTAGCAGATGTACATGCTGCCTGTATTTCTCATCTTCTATGATTACTATTGAAGACACATCAATATATAGTAATACCTCTGTTGACAGATCTCAGCTTTGCAGAAATTAATAACAGTCTAAACTTGCTTTACTAGTTCGATTCCCACACCCCAGGCAACTGGACTGTCCTTTAAGGTGAAGCTTAATGCCATTATTGCTTCTCTGTCTTCCTGCTTGTTTACTCTCATAGGTGTAATGACTCATCACTCCGGCTTCCACTGTCACTTAACAGCTCTGTATGTTCATTACACACTTTATATTCTAATTATGTACCGAGCAGCTTTGTGTTTTAATTATATAGAGCATGAGTTACCTGTGGACAAAAGATTTTTCAATTGTATATATTGCTTATTAAAAGAATTTTGAACATTGCTCAGGGGCTGAAAACTACTTGCTGCTGGAAAGATTGTGTGGAAGAGAGGTGGGGTGAGAGAGGACCAGGCTGTCTTTATTGTGTCCTCATTTATAGTGTAAAGGACACTCCTATACCTCCCCCACCTCCCACAAACAAGTGGGTCCAGATACAATAAAACAAATCTGATGGATTTGTTTCATCACAAAATTTACCAAATAGGAATAAATGTACAGGTAAGCTGACTTCTGTATCTTCAGCTAGCTGTCATTAGATTATTAGGTCCAATTGACCCATCAAATTTAGCTAAATCAGTAACACAGTCATTTTTTCATTGAACTGTCACTTGCTTTCTGAATAAAACAAAGTATTCATGTTTCTGTCTGTTGCCCGGCATTTCATTTATACTTTGTCACTAAAATGTAAGCTCAGTAAAGGCAGGAACCACTGTTTGCGTTATTTGCCGATTTTCCTCCCAGTCCTCAAGATAGTATTTTGAATGAGTAAATGTTCAGTAAATTTTTCTCGGATGACAGTAGACATGAATGGGCCAAGTGTCAGCCTCCTATTTAAGGTGCTAGATGACAGGCAACCAGCAGTGAATGGCCACATTCCCTTTCTGTGCTTCCTAGAGGAGCCTGTGGCCCAGTGCGAGGTGGGCATAGTCATGAGAGCCAGTGTGACCTGCTCCCCGCAGCACACGCTGGCTGAGCGGAATTTCCTAGTCCAATAATGTCCAACCCCATAGTTACAGAGCAGTTGCTCAGTGTTTTAAAATGCAAATCTATAGGGTGGCCGATTGCTGTTGTGTGGGGTTTCTCTGCCATTGGTCTTATTTTGTTGTATTTTTTCTTTTCAGATGTATTCATTCATGCATACAAGAGTGGGGGTGCAGGCCAGAGTGTGTGGAGGGGGGGGCCTGAGAGGTTTCACCAAAGACAGAGTGAAGAGCAGAACAGGAGGATCTACTAAAATCCACTGCTGAGGGGGTAGTGGGGAGACAGGAGAGGCCTTCTGCACCCTGTGGGTCACTCCCTGTCCAGGGATGGACTCAGGCTGCAAGGGCTATGGACAGGTTCACAGTGCTGTGCTTGTACCACCAGGGAGGGCCTGAACTTACTTTGAACTATGGAGCGTAAGTTTAAAATAATAGAGTCTAGGGTTAAAATAATAGACACAATATCAGAGTTTATCTTCACCTCTTTAGCTCTGGCCAAATTGGTCATGGGTAGCGGTTGATTCTCCTGCCTTTTTAAGTGTTTCCTTTCTTGCTGAAAAGGACCTCTCACGGTGTTTCTGGGCTTAGTGTTCTAATTCTGGACAGCGTGGGAATAAAGTTTGGAACACTCTTAGCTGGGTACTGTCTTGCTGCTCTCTCAGCCTTGGAAGAACCTACTTAATTAAAACACTGAGATGGCCATGCACGATTAGGTTCCCAATAGGAAAACAGAAAGCGAAAGGACCATTTTACTCTTATCATTGATTCCTCTCATTTACATGACTCTTTATTAAATGCAAACAGTGATTCCTTGGGAGACCCTTAGCCATGGTCACACACTTCACATTTATATATGGTGCACTGTTACTTCAGAATTCACAGTAGGTTTCTGGAGAAATCTCCCTCTACCTACCTACCCATCTATCATCTCTGTCTCTCTCCCCATCTGTCATCTATCTGTTAGTATTCTGTCCTATCATTTCTCTGTCTACCATTCTTGTTCTGTTACCTGGCTGTCTGTTCATCTTCCATCTGTCCATCCGGACAGAGACAACAGTTATTCTCAGTATTCAGGGAGTAACTCCCAATGCTAATACTCTCCAAGTACGTAACTGCATTGCTAGTATTTTAGTGGCTACATTGTGCCATTCACACTAATATCTCATCTCACATGGAGATAACATTCCAGACAAAATACTCTTAATAATTGAAAACTGTAAATTAAAAAAAAATCCTTTGAGTAGATCATGTTTGCTCGTTACCTACTGTGTTCTTACTGCCACCATAGATTATCCATTCAAAATTAAATTCTATTAAGGAATAAGAATATAAATAGGAAGGAATTAAACATTTAAATGCTTGCTGTAAATCTGAGAGCAAGGTCCATTCAATGCTGCTGGGTGACGCGCATGACAATGGATAGGTCACACTGTCAGTTAAGCAAGTGGATGAAAAATGACTGATTTTCATCCTTCAGTTAAATATGGCGCTAAGTGCCAGCATTAAAAGCAAATTACTTATCACTTCAACAGTCACAGCACGAGATCATCCTATTGGAAGCTGAAAGGAAAAACTGGTAATAATGGACCAAGTTTCCTTGGTCCTCGGTCGTGTGAAATAAATCAACTCGGGTAAGCAGAGAAAAGCCAGCAGCATGCCATGCACGCGTCCGCGCGATGCCCCCATCCTGCCTCTTCTAAATAACGCAGCCGCTCAGATTCTCACTCACACACGCACACACGCTCATTCACAAGCCCCCGTGGGAAGCACAGACTCCTATTGCATTACTTCCACTTGGGCATCTAACTTAATATTAAATACCTCTAGGGACGGGAAATCACAACTCCAAATGAGAAGGCTGACAACTGGGAATTATTTTGAAAGACTTGGCCATTGTAATAATTGGGTTGGAGATTGTTGGGAGAGCCTGCTAAGCGTGGTGGTTCAGAGCGCCGAGCGTGCTCAGTCCTAGCCGATGCTGCGCCAGGAGGGAGCATGATGGCAGGGCCCCGTCTCCATCCAGATGGATGGTGCTTCCCTGCATGCGCGCTGGGTGCTGATTTCTCACCAAGCGACAGACAGGTGAGCTCGAAGGTGACAAAGTTTTGCTGCCCCACAAGAAAAAGTCTTTTTGACCTTCAAGTTTTCTCGTGGATGTCTTGGCGTTTCTGTGCATCCCTCTAACCTCCTTGGTGAAATTTGTTCCTCGGTGTTTTTTTTTTTCTTTTTGGTGACACTATTCGACAGGGTCCTTCCTTTCTCTCTTTCTGAGGGCTCCATGGCAGTGTTTGGAAGCATGAGGTATTTTTAGGTCTTGGTTTTGTATCCTGCAGTTTTGCTGACTTGACGTGTTCGTCGTCCGTTTTGGGTGGAACATTGGCATCTGCAAGCAGGGACATCTCACTTCTCCCCCGCAGCCGCCATGTCCCAGCATTGAGTCATGGCCTCCTTGCCTTCTGGTCTTAGAGGAAAAACTTACATGTGTTTGCCCTTGAGTAGGATGTGAGCTTGGGCTCCATTAGCATTTTTTATTTTATTTTTTATGATTTATTTATTTATGCAAACATAAATATTGGGGGGAGGGGGGGAGGTTTCTCCAGAGACAGAGTGGAGAGCAGAACAGGCTAATTCACAGGCACCTCTGGGGCTGGGGATCGAACTCACATTGAAGCAGCTAGCTTGCAAGGCTGTGTCCTAATCCGCTGTGCCACCAGCAAGGGCCCAGCAGGTGTGTCTTCTTAACCAGATTCTTCACTGGCACAGGTTAAACACGATACACGACGGAACAGAGGGCTTCAGATAGGCATCAAAAGAAATACAGGAGTTTAATAAAGTAAATATACTTGCTCACGGGAGTCACTGATTCAAGGATCAACTGTTTCTAGCAAGGACATAAGATGTCATTTGTTTGGGCGAAGGCCATGGTGATTCCGGTTTACGTGTTTGCCTTGAAGTCAATAAACGCTTGGTTCCTGGAGAACTTCTATGGCAGGGAAGCTCCAGCCTGCTTTCTTTACCCAACTCCCCTCCCAAGCCAGTTCTCCTCGGCCCATTCTCTGGGTCACACCTTTGCTTCCTGACCAGGATGCGGCCGAGTGAAGTCCGGCTCCCGCTGCAGGGCCTCCTGTCTGGGCACAGACAGTAAACATGTCAGAATCAGGTTCAGATGTCTGATAATTAACGGAGTGAGTCATTATCGTGTTATGCAAATAAACAGCGAGGTGGAGGCATTTCATCCAGCCGGCCGGGGGTTGGAGGGCTCAGGGGTGACTCCTGGCCTGGTCTTTGAGGAAAAGACTTCTCCACCCCCCTCTCTCCCGGGCAGCCGCACATCAGCCCGGGAATATGCAGACTATCGAGTATGTGTCTGGTGTCGGGGCTCAACTAATGAAGTAGCCCACAAATCACAGCTTAATGGGAATCTACTTTTGCATATTGCTTAATTAAAAGTTGTGAGCTTATTAACATGTGTCTTTGGCACTGAGCTTTGGGGATGTGATCTCAGTGCAAATCAGACTAGGTTGTAAAAGTTTTATAGGTTGACGATGATATTATAGTCCAGCCCTTAATAACCCGTTCCTCCCCGCCGAGCCTCCCATCTCCCTTCCCTTGTCTCTGTGGCAGCCCATCTATTGTGGAGACTTTACAAGGCATTGGGTCTATGGTCCCGGAAAACACGATTTTATCCTCCATTTTTCATTAGCACATTCATTTATCATTTTGCCAAATTAGCAAACTTTTCTGGAAGCGTGTTTTAGGGTTCTCTGTGCATTCTAGAGGCTGAGCAGAGCTCTTTTCGTTCTGGATTTCCAGAATTTCCATTATAAATCTCAATGTTCAGGGGTTTATAATTCAAGCCATAAAGATTTCGCCCTGGGCTGGCACTTGCAGAACCGGGTCCCAGCTGGAGAGAGCACGTCCTTAGCAGGGGAAACGCATGCCGCCGTTTCCATCTTCCCGGAGCAGGGAGGCAAAGCTGGGAACCACTCTGTCTTACCACCCCCCACCGGAGGTGCTGCCTGTGTGTTCTGGCCCTTTTGGCTTTGATGTGAACTTTCACAGTCCGTCTGTCGGTCTGCAATTTGAACCAAACCGTGTGGGGACTCTGTGTCAGGCAGAACTCCATGTGCCTGGCCCCGGTCCTGGGGGGACATGGTGATCCTCTGGGGTGCCACCCCATCCAGGGCCCTGGCACAGAAGTGCCCCCTTTGCCAACTCCTAGCGACATCGATGGGGGTAGATTTTATTGTTCAAACTACTGAACCCCATTATTGCTTAGGTCCATTTTTATTTTTTAAAGGTTTATTTATTGATGTATCCAAGAGCTGGGGTTCAGGCCAGAGGTGCAGGGTGAGAGGACTCCCCAGAGACAGAGGGGAGCTGAGCAGGCGGGTCCCCTGAAGCCCACTGCTGAGGGATCTGGTGCACCCTGGAGTCACTCCCTGGACTCCAGTGTCATGCTGCAGTGGCTGCTGATAGCCTCATAGTGCTGGGACTCACCCCTGTACCCACAGGGAGGCACCAAAATTCATTTTAATATAAAGAAGGCTACGTTGAAGCCCGGGGTCAGGATGAGTGTGGCACGCTGGACAGGGGCTGGGCCAAGCCCCAGGCTCTGGGGGACACGTGTGTGAGGTGGGGCATGGCCGTGCACCCTCGCTGTTGCCATGTGTGCAGAAAGCTGGGACACAGGTCTGGGGCGCCCAGGACCTCAGGCTTCTGTCCAGTTGCTGTTGTGCCCCCGTGGCCAGCATGACCTGTCACGCTAGCCATGGAGGCTGCCGTGTCCACAGCTTGAGTTCCTGCTCGAGTGTGTGCCTCCAGCCCCCTGCTGTGTCCCTTCTTGCCCTGGTCACTGGCGGTAGGCACTATCTGGGCGTGGTGCCCCTCCCCTGCCTCCGGGCCATGTTGCCAGGGGAGCCCAGTCGGCCTCTCTGTGGCTTCCACAGCCCTGCGCCTTCTTCCTGGGTTTGGACACCACTTCTCAGAGCAGCCCCCAGATGCCCACCTGGGGCGCTAGCTGGGGACGCGCGTCCATGCCCAGCCTGGTCCTTCCCCTGCCACCTCCACCAGGTCTCTTGTGTCAAGCAGCTTTCACTTGTATTCAGAGCCTTCTGCGCCCCATAGTGTTTCCCCATCCTTCTAGTCATCCAGTGCCAGACAGGATCAACTGGTCCCTAGTGCGCCCCCAGCTCTGGGTGCCCACCTCTGGGGCTTGTCCGCCTCTCTTTCTCCACAGCCCGCCTGACAGTGTGTGAAGCAGCTGGCGGAGCAGCCAGAGTGACGCGGAAAAGAAAGGATGGCAGAATGAGAGGAAGAAATGCCTGCTCCTGTCTGGCTGGGGGACTCCCGAGGTGACTCAGGCCAGGCTCTCAGGGGCCTGTTCTGCCAGAGGCCCTCTCTCCCCTGCCCCCTGCCGGACTCTCCAGACTAACTCTGGCTTCAAGTCCTGGATTCCTTCCATTTCCTCAGGAGCAGCTTCACCTTCTTTGTTCCAGGCTGTGGACTGCTGTTCCCTTCACTGCTGTCTCCCCTTCAGGATTGTTGCAGGATAGAAGGGACGTGGCTCTTGGGACCCCTTGCCTCCCCCTAACCCTGAAAACTCCTGTCTTCCACAGGGGCCAAGACTCCCCGGGGGCTGGGACCTCTGATGTTGCAGCCATCTGAGCTCCTCAGGGTGCTTCCTGCAAACCTGGGCCTGACACAGGCAGAGTGTATGCAGAGGTCACAGACAGGTGCCTGGCCCTTCGCCACCTCCCGAGGCTCCCTGGCCGTGTGCTGAGGGGTCATGGCCTGAGGGACCATCCTCCACAGCTGCTGGCCTGGGGCTTGAGCCCCCAGTGCATAAGAGCCTGGGCGTGGGGAAGCTTCTTTCTAGCTGCCTGGGACCAGCCAGACGTCCCCACCACTGTCCAACACCTGGAAAGGCCCTCCTCTCCCCAGAGTCCCTAGTCGCCTGCTTTTCTTTTGGTTATTCACATATTGACCAATTACTTCTCTAAGGGTGAAATTAAATACATACACACACACACACACACACACACATATAAAATGAAATAGTATTAAGCATTTAAGTATATACATTTATACTTTTCTATAGAAACCTGTATTTATATATTATGTGTTGAAATATATTTAAATTACAAAAATTTAAAAAATGTAAATATGGATTTATGAGCTACACAAGTATATATTTTATATCATAGTGTATTTTCCATAGTTCACCTTTCCATAGTGATTATATTTCTTAAGAAACAAAATGAAAGGCTGCAGTTTGACAAGATGGAAGAGACTTGAGTGGTGGAAATTTGAGCCTTGCTGTTTGAATGGCATGGACATTCTGAGGCTAGGGTCCCTCTCCAAGCTGTTCAACTCACACTGAGTAGTTTAGTCAATGGAGTACTATGCAGCTATAAAAGGTGGAAGCCTGCCATTTCCAACAATATGGGAGGACTTGGAGGGGGTAATGCTGGATGAAATAAGTCAGGGGAGAAAGAAAAATGTCAGATGGTTTCACTCACATGTGAGAGCTAGAGAAACAAGGCAAAGAAACAGGCAGAACAAAACCAGACAAACCCTAGAAATCTGACCACAGACCTGAGGTCCTCAGAAAGGGAGGGTGGGAGAGGTGGGCAAAGGCAGAGAGACCCCTCCACTTTGGGTGTTTGGTGGTGGGTGAGCTGTGGTCACATATAGCTAAAAAAAAAATGTGCATCTGTTCCCCTAAAGCATATACAGTGTTCTAAACCAGTGCTACCTTCCCAAAAGATAAGATGATTAAATTAACATAAATCGCACAGGGGAAGGAATTGCCCTGGGCGTGGCTGCTGGGCTGCCCCTGTCATTTCACTCCAGCTTCTCTGCCATCTCCCCTCTGCCCTCTCCACTTCATTCTCCTTTACTATGAGTCTTGACAGTGTTCTAATGTCTTAGAATATGTGTGTTGTCCAATAATGATACGGAAACCATGGCCAAGACTCAGGCAGAATTCCCCAGTAGTGAATTTGGATGGTGTTTCAGCTGATGGCCCCATCTTCAGCGGTCTGGCTAATCGGATTGTTGTGTTGCTGCCCAAGTCCCCAGCGATGCACCTGACTTTGGAATCCGCGGCACATCGCAGGCTTTTTATTCCAGTCATGGACATCATAGAAATACATTTTTTGATTAATTGATAGTCTCATGAAATGTTCCCATTTTAATGGAGTCTGTAGTTGTTCTTCAGGGAGAAATCAGCATTTTTATGTGAAATTAGGTGTATATTGCTTAATCAAGGCTTTTTCGATTCAATTTACTCACAATAAGTATTCATGAGGACTCACTTTCCAGAGACCCTGTGTTTCATTATGGCTAATAATTTTTGATGCAGTTATAGCTAATTATCAAAGAAAAACTAATGAGGCTTCTTATGACATAGAAGGGTTCCTCTGCTGGGAAGCAACTCTTGCTGGCTGTTGGGGGGCCTGTCACCAATTATTAGACGTGTTTAAACCTACGAGGGAAGCAGGGTCGCCTCAGGGTTGTCTCAGAGCCGTATCTGACCTCTGTTTTTCAGCTTTAATACGTTCTGTGCCCCAATTTTCCTCCTGTGGAACGTGTGATGAAAAAAATATAAGTATAGTCACTTCGATTTTTGTGAGTTTTTGATGGAGAGTACAGTAATTTTTTTTAACTCCAAGATCGTTATGAAGATGCAGTAGCCCATGCTGAATGCTCTACACTGGACACCAGCCATCACTTGTTTCTTTGCAATATGCCTGATGCGATAGCTCATCCTTTTTTTTTTTTTTTTAAGGTTTGCATGTTTTGTTCTGTGCAGATGGAAAGCTAAGGTCCAAGGAGGCCACGTGGACATTCACTTGCAGGTTGGACACACTCGAGGCTGTGGGGTGGTATGAAAAGACTGGCTGCCTCTGCACATGGCCAGACAGAGCCCCCAAGTCCTGCCAGGCATGGGGCGCCCTGGCCCTCCTTGTTTACAACAAGGAAGTCAGACTTAGAACACAGTGCCCGCCCTGGGTCACATGGCCAGCGGGACAGTGTGAGATGTCCAGTTTTGGCCTGCTTCCCACGTCCAGGGCTGGACCCACAGGACAGCAGACACAAGCTCAGGCTCATCATCTAGAATCAGCTGAGAAGGGTTTTCACTGCCTAGAGTCAGGCTCACTCCGGCAGGACTGCTCCCCTGAGAAACGGGGGTTTGGGGACACACGTCCAGGATCAGTTCTGTGACGATGGCACAGAGACAGTGGTGAGGCTTGCTCAGCAAAAGAAGCACGGGGGGCTGCCAGCCTCTGTGGGAAGCTGCAGAAGAGGCCTGTAACATTCTCTCAAATGGGTTGACAGCCCTTTCGATACATGTCTCCATCCGGCCACCACGGCACCCACAACCACAAAAGTCCTCACCATGGTCTGTGGGGCCCTTCCCGCTTTGGGGAGGCTTCCAGGATGGTGCCCAGTCACTGACAGCTTCTCGGCTCTTGTGGAGTCCAGGGAGAGAGTTTTGCTTTCTGCTCACAAGTGGTGGGGATGAGGCCGAGTCATAGCTTGAAGACATGCTATGTGTCTACATACATGTAAATGTCCACATGTGTGTGCATGTGTGTGTGAAGAGAAGCACCCCCAGCTGCATGTGCACTGACCCTTCACAAACTCAAGCACATCCCAAGCGACTCAGCTCACCTGTCACCAGCCTTTAAAAAAAAAAAACCACCAAAAGGTCACTTGAATCACAGAAAAAAGACACATGCATTCTGGGCATCTCATCCTAAAAATAGATTTTCTTCTAGTAAGAGAGGAGGGTGTATGTTCATGTTTTAACTTACAAGAAAAAATGAAAGTCCTCAGAAGATACCAGTTTTACAAAAATAAAATATACAAATAGGGTAGAGATGAAACAGAAAAATACAGCAGAAAATCGAATTATGGCATTAGACCAAGAACTCGAGTTCCGAGGACTTTTTAGACTCAGTATCTGCGATTATACTCAAGGAAGTGGGCAGTGTTGGCCTTTTTAAAAGTTATTTTTCAATCTTTAATTGAACCACGAACAATTGCAATTATTATGCTATAGGACTGCAGGCGCTCATTATACAATATTTTACAATATTTAGTAAACTACCCAGAAAAGTTAATCCTATAACCACAACCTATTAGTGAGATCAATGGAAAATTTATTGCTAAAACCCCTGTATTTGGTATTATTAAAGCAGTTTAGTTTGATGACTTGAAACTTGTTTCCACTTAGGAAAATGAGTTACTATTTTGGATTTCAATAAGTTCAAATAGTTGGAGAGATGAGATTTGCTGTAAATATTCTACAGGGCCCTTGGTTTCTGAATTCCCTGAGTTTTAGTTGCAGGTAAAGCCATATTTTTGTATTTAATGCATATTACTTCATAGCTTCCCTTTGCATCATTTGCTGATGTATGTTTTTGACACGGAAGGATCTATAGAAAGTTGGTCCCTGTCTAAGGCACATGTGTCCGATCTCACCAAAGAAAAAGAAAGAAGCATTTCTGAAATGGTGACGGACCATCTTTCCTTGATGCCTTCACAGGGAAGAAGTTACTCTGGAAGTTTTGCTATATGCAAATACTTGAATCCCCGTTCTCTCCCTGAACAAGGAAGTTCAGTCACATCCAGCTGTAACTCCGTGACCCAGCTCGTAGGAGAGCTGGAGGCTGGGTTCTGTACCTCATGCATCATCTTGTACATGTTGATTCACTTCTTTGAATCTGAGTTTCTTGTACGGAAGCAACACCTGATTCACCACCACAAAAATGGCTGTACCCATCTGCGTTCATGCAAAGACTATTGCTTTCCAACATCGTTGCTTTTAAAGGAAAATCTGAATCTTGATACAGAGTTTTCTGTGTGTTCCAATGAGAGTAAAATAAAACCTTTCAGCTATGATTAGTGTTCCAAATGTATCAACAGGTCATGGAAGAACCGTGATGGTGCAGAAACTCTAGAAATGGAAGGAGCCATCAAAGCACAGATTGGTTCTAAGGGAGACAGCAGTGGCCATAATGAGTGCCACCGATGGAGGCCAGCATGACCAGTGGGTCTTCACTGCCCCCCCATTATTCCTCCTGCCCCACACCCCGCTCCGTGCTGTTTCATTGTTCCCACAAGTGACCTACACTTCATTTTTAAATTCATCTTTTTGGGAAACTCCAGGTCAAAAAATGGGCATCTGAAGTGGATTTAAAAATAATAGGGGGATGAGTCGCCATTTTTGAAAGTCGCTTTCAAAATTCCACACAACGCAGGCATTGATCCTGCTTGCCAAGACCCCCGAAGAGATGACATTCCTTGTGACCAGGAGCTTTGAAACGCGTGCTGTGACTACAACTTGAAGAAAGCCAAATGGTGTGGGATGCATGAGACGATTAAAATTGCTCTGCGTTGCTGTGAGTTTGGATGAGGTAAGACGTGCAAAGACATTTTGAAAAATGTCAACAGCAAGAAGGACGTAACAGGAATCTGCTTGGGAGCCAAAGAGTTGTGCCACCTTCACTAAAATTCAGCCCTGCCACACACAGGAAGCAAGGGAATGGCAGAAACTTGGGGATTTTGTGAAAGAAAGTGAAAAGGACCACCCCACGCCTGGTCCCAGGCTAGGATAGAAAGCGACATATTCAGAGGCGAAGATGGGGCCAATTTCCCCAAGATGTGGGGCGAGGCCCTGACCACCTTGGGTCACTTGCCATGCAGTCCGTTCTTCTGGGTGATTGGATTTGATCCTCGTTGATACATTTTCTTGTGTGTGTGTGAAATGCAATGGGAGTAGGTGGGGGGAGGTACCAGCACACAGCGGGAGTCAAAGTCCAAGACCCTGGAATCCAAGCCCGTGCTTCCCCTGAGCCCCCAGAGGGGAGCAGTTCTCATCGGGGAAGAGCCAGAGAGGCTGGGCTGTGGGCTGTGCAGGCTGTTCCTGGTGTGCAGGTAGTGGCCCGAGAGAGGCAATTTGTTGGGGGCAGACGAAAGGGTCAGGGGACTTCCCAGAGCAGACGGAGGGGTGTGGGAAAGGTGTCAGGCTGCTCTGCACCATCGGGAAGCCGTTGCGAGGCAGACAGCTTAAGGATGCTAAACTGTCTGCAGATGTGCAAGCCTCGTGGTTGCAAGCATGCACTTAGCTCTGAAATGGAACCCATATGTGCCAGGTCTGGGGCTGAAGATTTCAAAGGGCAGTGGGCTGGCCTTGCTGTCCGGGCAGCACTTTATCGGCAGCAGCTGGGCGCGGGGCTGCCGGACCCCTCCCCGGGCAGATGCACAGTCATCAGGAGCTAATTTGCCGGGATAGTCACATATGCAAATCGTGTCGGGACGCTGCAGCGTGAGGCTGTAATGATGGAGCGAGGCACGCTCATAAATCATCCCTCCACCATCAGAATTTCCACTCAGCCAGGACAAATCCAACAGCATTTATGTCTTTCCAGCTTTTGGGCCATAAAAACACTGTGTTTTTGGAGAGTCTGTTGCATTGGTGATCTTAAAACTCCCACGTCTGGTATAATGAGTCCTCATGTGCGTTATAACTTACCAGTAATTACATTTCAACATATCTCCTTTCAGCGGTTAGTGTTTTATTCATAAACATTGAAACACGGAATTAGGCATAAAATAAGAAGGTTGGCAACAGCCTGGCTTAATTTCATTAACTATTAGATAAACTTAGTCTTTCTTCTTCAAATAATTCTCAGTTTTGAATGCTAGAGATGTAATGAACTTCACGGTTCACAGCGGCTGACATTACTTAATTAATGGCTGCATTTATAGGACGAGGCCTCCCTAATTGATTTATATACTTGATTTGCACATACAGCTGTTGGTTCCTGTAGGAAAGTCATCACTCAACCGTGGGCCTATTTTGCAGATCGGAAACAAGGAAAAAAGTCCAGGACTTGAGCGGCTCCCCCAAACCTCATCGCAAATCAGGATACACACACAATCGGGGGAACCCATGCGCGGAGTCACCTGGGATTTTGCTTTTCTCAAAAACCACCTGAAGATGTTTCTGTTCCTTTTTAAGCACCGAGTTCATAAGCCATAGAACCGAGTTTGCATGTTCTGTCCGATCTCCGTGGAAGGGGGTGCCCGGCCGGCCCTGCTGAGCCAGGCTCCATTAGCAACTCCCGCCCAGCGGTTTGAAATGCTGTTCTCAGAGTGAAGGGCATGCGCCCCCAAGCGATGAGGTTGTGGTCACGCCGCTCATAGGTGAGGATGGATGGCATCTACGTTCTCTGAGTGGCCCCCAAATTCACACTCAGACTCATTTATAAGCAAGCTGCTCCGAAGGGGCCTGGCGGAAGCACAGCTGGGGGTGGGGAGCTCCATGTTCCCTGCCCTATTCCGGGTCCCCGGTAGCTGGCCCTTCCTCAGCTTCACCTCCCTGCACCCCCACTTAGCTATTTTCCAGGGTCCTAGGGCTGCGCATCCACACCCTGGCGACCAGCTGGCCTGATCAGCACCCCCGATGTGCCGCGGGGAGGCTGCAGGAAGCACTCACGGTGAGACCGGCTTAGCAGGAGCCGCCATCAAAGCGCTTTATCACGCATGAAAACATTCCCAGTCCAGACAGCCCCACATCTCCAGGGCGCCCCACTTCCTAGCGCTAGGGGGCTGAGTTTGGCTTCCCCTCCCAGATGAGCTTCCCAAATCTACACCGCTCTGTCTCGTGGGCCCAGCAGCTGAACTGGGCCCTACAGCACCCACGTGTGCACACACACATGTGTCTGTGCAGAGAGACACATGCACACGTGCAATGCAACAGACAAGTGCAAATGCATGCACACACGCACATGCAAACACATTGCAAGCACACACACACGCAAGTGTGTCCAGGGGCATGCATGGGCACTGTTAGTACCCCGAATCCATGCAGGGCCTTGGTGCTGGTCACTGTGCCTATGCAGGCCCGCTGCCCTGCCTCCTCTCTCGCCCTGCAAAGGGATTCGCCAAGCCACAACCTGAGCATTTTGCAATGTCCTACCTTACTAAATTGCATCTCTCTGAACTATTGGACCTCAGGAAGGGCTAACGGCTCTTGGAAATGTCTTCAGTGTTCCCTGAAGCTCTGAGGAGACACCCCCGTCCGACCCTCCCCCTGCTGAGCCCTCAACCCCCAGGAACCTGGAAACTCCACCCGGAGTCTGCATCAAGTTTTTTTTAGAACAGGAATTTTTTTTTTTTCAAGTTTTCTAGAGCCCACATGTAGTGTGATGTTGCCATCAAGAGAGATTCTTGGTCCAGCAAGACGAGCCCCTGGGCCGAGAAGGAACATGCAGAGGTTCTGCGGCTGGGTGCAGGGACGGCACTAGCCCTGGGGGTGTCGTCAGCACCCCTGCTGGGGAGTCCAGGAGGTGGGAGCTCCGGCTTGGCCCTGGGGGTGCCTCCTCTCCTGGCGCTACAGGGGCGTCTGCCTGGACCTGCACCTGCTCTGTGGCTCTGTCTTTGGTTTCCTCCGCAGCTGCAGGGCCACCCTCGACCCGCCCCCTCGCCCCTGTGCACCTGCCTTCCTGGCCCCACCAGCACTGGCTCTGCCTAGTTTGCCACCCGCGGCGGCGAGCGAGGCCTGGTCGCCTCTGCTTCCTCTGGAGACACTTGATCGCTGTGCTGAGAGGCGGGTGCAGGGGACCCTCCCTTCCCGGCCCAGAGATACAGGGCCCTGGAGCCCTCTCTCTCTTCAGCCCATGGCTTCCCAGGACCGCACAGCCCAACTCTGCGACCCCTGTACCTCACTTGCTGTGAGCCTTAGGGACACCACCCTCCCCCCCCACTCTGTGCCCTGCACCCTTGCTTTCTCACCTCAGCCCCGACCCTGCAGAGTCCCACCTGCCTCTGGTAGACTCTTTCTCCACACACACACACCTGGCAGAGATACTGGAGGTTCCGCTGGGGAAATGCAGACGCTGAAGCTGGGGTGCAAGGTGGAGAGCACATTTCTCCCTTGAAATGAGGGTCCTCGTGATGGAAATTGTTGCTTCACTCCATGCTAGTTTTGCCAGAAATTTCTTTGGGATCCGAGGAGGCCCTCGAGTCATCCTCAGCCCGACAGCAAAGGTACTGAGTTAAATACTTGGGGTGACTGAGGAGTCTGGTCCCAGCGAGGCGGCAACATAACCTGGGGCCACATGGGTCCCCCTGACTGTAGATGGTGCCGGTGGCTTCCAGAGTCTGCCTGGACAGGGGTACCCCAGGACTGCAGGGGCAGCATGGGTCTGGCTGTCACAAACAAAAGGGGGTCTCTTAACTTTTCCACCCATTCTAGTGAACATAAGCCCCCCTTGGTGTCTTGTCTTGGGAGGACCAGGGACTCCTGTGGCCGACTTGGCCAGGAAGCAGTTGTGTAGTTCAGATTCAGGCGCAGCTCTCAGGAACCCCCAGTTCATGGTCGTCCCTGCCTGACAAGCAGAGGCTGAGGCTGAGGCTTCTGCAGAGTCAGCCTGGATGGCCAGCGTGGAGCCCAGTGGTGCACAGGGTCCCTGAGATACAGCCGCCAGGCACCCGCAATGCTGCTGCAGAAAGGTTCCCAGAGACAGATACGCTGATGGTGAGACCAGAGGGGCATGTTCCACAGAGGCCACGGAATCCTGGGCTGAGACCCAGGGCGGTCTGTGGACAACTCAGGTCACCTGGCATGGACCCAGTCTCCAGTTCCCGGTGGGGCTGAATCCATGGACCCCTGATGGGTTCTAGGTGAGCCAGAGAGCAGCTATTGGGGGAGGCCTGGACGAGGCTGTGAGGACGGAGAGGAGACCAGAGGCACAATGATTCATCTCTGGAGAAGGGGGCCCGCCCCTTTCTGGTGGGTTGGGGCCTCACAGCATCCTAAGGGCTTTCTATTGAGGCTAATTTGGGGAGAGGAAATGGCCTTCTTCTACAGCCTGAAGGAATGAGGCCAACCCTGTGGTCGCTGCCCCCACCACAGCCAGGACCCTCTGCACAAGGCCAGGCTCTTCCTTTCTGGTCTCTCTGGCCCCTCCTCCCCCCAACTGCCCCCATGCGGGCTGAGCAGTGGCTGCTCATTCCCAGGAGCTGTGTCCCTTGCCGCTTCTGAAAAGTGTCCTCTCCAACGGAGGACCGGTTGACGCGAAGTCGGTGATTAAAAATGTTTGAAGTAAACAGGTTTCTGGGAAGGCCCCGGGGGTGTGCAAAGGGACTTGGCTCCTTCCGAACGGGACGTGAGTTACAACCAAGATGACACAGTGATGAGAGCTGTTCTGTGGATGATTAAAAAGCCATTTTCTAAAATATTCTCACTGGAGTTTTTTTTTAAAGAAAACATTTAATTGCTCCAGTCAAGCAGAACTGCGTTGTCTGTGGTGAGATTTGCACGCCGTGGTCTCACTTGTCATCATCGTCCACGTGTGTATTTCCCACACTGGCCGGCGCTCAGTGTGCCAGCTTCCCTGCCAATGAGAGCTTGCAAAAGGGGGATCAAGGCCCACCAAAGAAGGGACGGGGTGGGCAGTCGAGCTGAACCTCGCCCAACAATGCACGTCAAGTGCCCAACTTTGCAGCAGAGACAACACCTAGAAGCCACTTCTGTCAGTCTCCAGATAGAGCAATGCTTCGGGAACAGAACAGCCCAGGTTTATGTGGCGCAGAGCAGAGCTGGACAGGGAGCGGGGCATGCTACTGCTGACTGCTCCTGCTGACCGCAGGCCTTGGGCTTTGGCTGCTTGGCTCCTGCTGTTGTCCTGGGGCCATAAGACCATCTCCTTCCCATGGGACTTTCCCTGGGGTACTCTCCCCATGCATCCTCAAAGGGAGGTGTCTGTCAGCTCCCCTGCATGCCCCCTCAACTCTGTGCTTCTATTGTGGAATGCCCTCTCACTCTGCTACCTCTCCCATTTCTCAAACAGCCCTTCAGCTCCCACTGCTTTCGCCATAAGCCTTAAAGAAATTAATCTGGAAGGTTCACACTGTCCCCAGCTTTCCCATGATGGGGACAGGAGGGACAGCAGTTCTGGGGCTCCTCTCCACACCCCAGTCATCACACCATCCCCAGAGTGAGGTCTGCTTACTCATTTGGTTCATGTGCTGGCTGACAGATTCCTTATTTATGTATCTGTGGAGACTTTCTTACTTTTCAAATCAAGTCAATAAAGGTGTATGACTTTTAAGATCCGCAAGGAATTTGTGTCTTGTGATCTGCTGAATGTTAACTGTTCATATATGATTTCCACAGCATCTTGAGCAAAACATCTAATATAGCAACATCACCTTCATCTTCATCATCATTAGTAATGGCACCATCATCACTATATGCACCATCACCATCATTATCACTATCTTCATCATCACCATCTTCATCTCCACAACCACTATCACCACCATCACCATTGCCATCATCACCACCACCATCATCACCACCATCATCATCACCATCACTACCATCATCACCATCATAATCATCACCATCATCATCACCATCATCACTCACCACCATCATCACCATCACCACCACCACTACCATTATCACCATCATCACCATCACCACCACCACCACCACCACTACCATCATCACCATCACCATCATCACCACCATCATCATCATCACCATCATCATGTCTATCATCACCATCACCACCACCACCACCATCATGACCACCCTCACCATCACCACCACCCTCCTCAAGTCCAAGTCAAAGCAGGGCCTGTTTAATCTGAGATTTGAATGGCCATCTGCAGCTCTGTCTTCATGGAGCAGCTGTCAGAGGAGCTTTGAGGTGTTGGCCCTTCCACGGGAAGCCAGTTCCAGCATGCCCACAGCTGAGCAACTTTCCTTGGGCAACTCCAAGTCTGTCTTTCTGGAGGCTGCACACTGCCCCCACTCCTCCCATCACAGCTGACAGACAGCCTGCTGCCTCCTGCTGGCATCCCCTCCAGAGGCACTATGGTCTGCCTTCACCAAGTCTTTTATTTGCCTTTGTTGGCTTCATTTTATTTTAGGTTTCTTGCGCTGGGCTGATCATCCTCCAGGATGTCTGAAGCCCGTGACCACCATTTGTAGGCCATTGTGTTACTGAGACTCAGTTGACATGCAGGTAGTGTCCTTTGCCTCAGTGGGCACTTGACTGGTACTTATGTTGTTCCTTGAGGTCACATGGGGGAGAAATGGAAGAGTCACACAGGCTCTTAACCAAACAATCGGGTATGTGAACTTGTTCAAAATGGGGCGGGGGGAGGGGCTGTTCCTGAGCATGAATAAGCTCACCCTAAATATAAGATGGTCACCCATAATTCAGAATACTATGCAGCTATTAAAAATACAATTTCCAACAGCATTTCATATTCCTAAGAGAATGTGTCCCATGCAACACAGAGGGAACAGCATTCAAAATTAGGCTGAGAAGATCCCAATTGTCTAGGCAAGGGGTCTATGAAATTTTATATTGTTTTAGATTGGAAAGAAAAGGATTCAACAAATGCCATTTGAGCTCCTTGTCAGGCTGTCTTCCATATTCTGTAAAATGCAGTACGACACGCCTTACGCCAGGACCACAGAAAACAAAAGCTTCACAATGGCCCTAGCAACTGATTCGATTAATACTCACGAAACCCGTGAATTAGACATTTCATAGGTGAGATATCAGAGGATCATCGCCTATAAACATTGCCTTCATAATTTCATTTCATGCTTTATGGGCTGGTCTATGAAATATGGTGGTGTGTCAAACACGGTGGCTGCATAAAAGATGATGTGCGCATTCCACATCTGTCTTCCGCGAGAAGTGCCACCCTCTCCTTCCCACCGCGCGGCCCAATCACTCAAGCAGCCTTCTAAATAGCATTTCTTGTATTTGAAAAGTTATTGAGTAATCAAACAGTGACCTTTAGTGCTCCACCAAGAAATGCAATTCAGCGGCGTATGGCATCCAGACTAATCAATATCCTATTATGATT
This sequence comes from Condylura cristata, assembly GCF_000260355.1. NCBI lineage: Eukaryota > Metazoa > Chordata > Mammalia > Eulipotyphla > Talpidae > Condylura > Condylura cristata. The sequence continues at coordinate 527,725 of NW_004567166.1, forward strand.
ACAGACGGGGTTTTACAACAGAGACGCGGCATCCAGCCCCCCGCTCACTTGCATTTTCCTGGGGTGCCAGCAGTGTGGCGGCACCATGGGAGGAAAGGACGTCAGTGCTTTTTCTGAGAATGAGGTTTCAGCTTCGAATTCCATCCTGATGAGGGAGAACAGGAGGCATGGCCTCGTTCACTGCGTATTTGTCATGGGTGTAGAGTAAGCCAGGCATCCCTCCCTCTGTGGGGAGCTGTGGGTGGCCACGGACGCTGCTCGTGGACAGACCACAGACTGCCAGAGGCCACGTGAGGCACTCTGGCCATCTAGCTCGATTTACCACGTGTGGTAGTTCATCCCTGACAATCCAACCAGCTCTGAGCATCGGTAGCAGGCCATGAATGTGACAGTTCTGGGCACACCATCCCTGTGTTGTCTCTTGGGGATGACTGGCTGGGCTCTGCGGGTCAGGTCAGGCGGAGGTCACAGTGGAGATGGCCCTGCACTGGCTGTCGAATTCCTGTCCGAGCGTGGGGAAGCAGGGACAGCGTTTCTACACCCACTTTTGTAAGGTTTGCTGCAAGGGGACAGGGTGGGGCGCGACGCCCCATCTGTGTCTGCCTTTCAGGGTTTGACTCGAGCCACTCTTTCTGAACTTTAGGAATGAGGGGAAGCAGAGAATTAGCACCCTCACCTCCCACAAGGTGGGCATTTAGGGGAAACTATTACTCGCAAAGTTCACTGAGAAAATGAACGTTAAGCTTTCAGCCCTATAAGAGAAAGCCAATCTCCACAAAAAAAGAAAGCTGACACGTTTATCAACAGATTGTTACTATGGACTGAGAGGGCCCGTGACCAGGTCAGGTTTTCCTTCCCCTATGGCTGGCTCCTCATTATGGTCAACTCCATGCGTCTCAGTTTGGAGTTCTGGTCTAAAAGGAGGGGGCTCTGCTCCACCTTCTCCTTTACCCAGAGTGACACCCCTCCAGCGACAGGAACTGGGGCGGGGGAGAGCTCTGGCCACAGCAACGGGCCTTCCACTTCTTCCACTTGTTCCCTTTTTCTGCAGGAGCGAGGTCAGCACCTGTAGCCACTCAAGAAGATTCTGGGCCCTGCTTTTTTTTTTTTTTATGAATCCAAGAAGAAACATTGCACTAAGCAAATATGAACATATGACAAATGGTCATTTTCTGTATTCAAAGCAAAAGGCCACGCCTCTCCCTTTGTGGTCGTTCAGTGGGGCAGAATCAGGACTGCATTTTAGGGTGTGGATTTTGGAACAGAAGGAACACTGGGTTACAAGCAGAATCCAGGTTTCAAGCAGGATTCTCAGCGTTTGGAAAGACCAATGGACTCTTTCCCGTGAATGTGTCTGTCTCTCCCACCTAGTGTGTGTTTGCCTGTACACACTTTATAAAGTGTTTGATGGGAACTTTTAAATCTATCAGTAGAATGATCCACCTTTTCCAAATAAAAGAAAATAGGAACATGAGTGTTGGAAAAACCAACAAACTATTATTAAATCAGTGTCTGTGCTGTGCATCTTGGCAAACTTACTTATCTTTGCATGATGTGGAAGGATCAAGTTGTATGTGGTGCAAATGAACTGCAGTCAAGATGACATTATGAAAACAAGGAGCATTAGAACAGGCAGCGGAAAGTATTAAAATGTCAGCGATGATCTTTTAAGGAGGACAATGTCACAGAGGCATGATTTGTAGCGTGATCCAAGCAAAGAGAAGCTAATTCGTGAACGGCTCACTCCTCTCTGGCAGGGTCCGATGTCACCCATCCAGCAGAACCCCGCAAGCCCCGATGGCTACATGTCCCGGGAATCTCGTCTCTCTCCAAGTCAGTGTTTGGTGACTGCAGAAAACAGGAGATATTTTTTCTCTCTGGCAGAAAAAAATATTTCAGCAATATTTTAGATAATTGGTACTCATTACATCCGTGATAAATTGGCGGATGAATTCTGGCTCTAGTTATACTATAAAGGTCAAATGCTCCTCGGATTTTCTTTATGTATTGTCTAACTTCTCTCCCATCTTTGTTGTACTAATGAAATGAAGATATCTATCATAATGTAACTGAGAGGGGCATTAAATTACCTTCATCTGGCACCATCCCAAGACACTATAAATGAGGTAATTGTCCTTGACTATAAAATTTGCATTTTCAAGACTTAATTGCTATCATTACATCTTTTTGTAATTCTATTAATTTAACTGAATGGAGCGTTTGGTTTTTATGGTTAAAAATTTGCATGAAAACATTGTACATCTAAATAGAATTTTAATATTTTTATCAAAAGCCCTGGACAGTGATCCCAGAGGGGCTAAGCCATTTCTCAGGAAAAAGGGGGCCCCTCTCAGCCAGCAGCGTTCACCTGCAGCAGCATCTGAGACCTTGGGGTCACCTGGCTGCCCACAATACCGCTTGATCTGAGAAGAGATCACAGCCAGATGCTGAGGGGTCCTGGACAGCCCAACGGACCTGGGTAGGTGGAACAGGGGTATCTGTACCCCTCTGGTCCAAGGACCCATCACACCTGTCCATGCCAGGGGACAGGTGTCCTTCAGGGGACTGTCAAGATGATACTATGTCCTCCGAGGGCTGTGCCTTGCGGGGGAGGGGGGGGTCAGCCAGGGCAACCCCAGGAGATGGGGTTTGGCTGTTCTCTCTGGCACACAGGCCCAGTGTGGTTTCAGGGTGAAATCCCAGTAAAACTGGGTGCATCCCCTGTGGCAAGCTTCAGAAGGGCAGGGCACAACTCAGAAGTAACCTTCGTGCTTGAAGATTTTGGGGTAGTTGCGGGGCCCCCTCTCTCTGCTCACCCACTTCTGCCGGTTTAGGCAGGAGAAGATAGCAGATGTGGGCAGACACAAGTCAGGCCACACAGGAGCTACTGGGGGCACGGGCTGAGCCCCAATCTCGGTGTACTGCCTGTACCAGGCATGCAGGCATCACCCCTCCCCCACCATGCATTCTCAGGGCAGGAAACCACCACGCAGACGAACCAGGCAGGGCCCTGGGGTCCTGGAGAGAAGACCTAGTGGGGTGCCAGGGCCTTTCCTCCCTGGTGCCTCCCAGCTTGCGGCTCTTCCACCTCAGTGCCCCCAGATTCAGCCCCGCAGCCCCACCCATTGCGGGGTCCAAACTAGCCATAGTGCACCTTGCCTGGCTTCTTTATCCACAACTGGGTGCAAAGGAGCTCACCCAGGCCCCTGGGGTTCTTCCAGAGCTGGACGGCTCAGCCAGACCGTGAGGTGTGGCCCCACAGTGCCAGGTATGGAGAGAGCCTAGCGCTGTAAGAACCGGGTGGTACAAGCAGGCCCAGCGCTTGGTCCTGGGGCACCAGGGATGGCAGGGGTGGGAGACGGGTTAGGGGCTGAAGTGGAACAGGCCAGGAGAGGCTCTTCTTGCTGAGCTAAAGGGGCTCCTCAGGTGAGGGGGTGCCCCTGGCATCCTGACCCTAGTCGATACCCCAGCGACTTCTGGCCTGCAAGTGGGCACAGAGACTGCGTGTGGGAGGGAGAATGGGGGCAGTAGGATGCGGGCCTGGATGCAGCTCCCCAACCTGAGGCCCACCCTGTGTCCCTCAAAATCAGAGGCCTCCTCTGAGCAAGAGAAACAGAGCCGAGGTCCCCGGTACAAAGACCTCCCAGAGGGTGAGATGATGCCCCAGGTTGGATGACGAAGAGCGGTTTATAAAGGAAGGGGGCTCTGTGCCCATGAAGTGCAGATCCTTGTGGGTTGTGGGGACATGAAGGCAGGGCGATATCTGGGCCAGGCCAGGCATCACACTGCCGGTGGCTGCCAGAGCCCCTTGCTCCTGCGTGGAGATGAGGACATTTCCAGGGGGCAGGGGTGGACAACTCAGCAGGTCTTACGGTCACTGCCAGACCCATGTGGGTGCCCCAGCTGTGCTAGAAAAGCAAACAGGGCTTTCCCTGCCACCCCAAGCCCCCACTCCCTGCAGCCGGACCACTGTCTCAGGTCCCGGGCCCAGAAACTTCCTTAATCTCATGCACTCTAAGACCTACTCTATGCTGGGGGCGAGGGGCTCATGCTGCAGATACAAAACAGGCAGGTGTTTTCTGCCAAAGGGACTCTTTATTTATTTATTTTTGAAGATTTATTTATTTATGCAGACAGAACTGGGGTACAGGCCAGAGGTGCAGTGGGGGTGAGAGGATTCGCTGGAAGCAGAACGGGGAGCAGAACAGGCAGATCGACGAGGTACACTGCTGAGGGAAGCCACAGGGGGGACAGGAGGGGTCTGCTGTGCCCTGTGGGTCACCTCCGGGGCGGGGATCAAAGGCCCCTTGAAGTGGCTGCCACAGGCTTGCAGTGCTGCACCATGACCAGTGAGGGCCCTAAAAGACTTCTTTCTCCTATCTAGTTGCTGTGGGCCTTAAGGAATTGCTACTTTACAATTCCTTCTGTGTATTTTATGTAAACCACCATTATTGGGGCCTCCCTGCTGGCACAACAGGTTAAATCACAGTGCTGTGGAGCTGTCCCACCCACTACAGTACTAGTCCCATCCCCCTCCAGGGAGTGACCCCCCAGGGCACAGCAGACCCCTCCTGTCTCCCCGCTGCTCCCATCAGCAGTGTACTTCTTCTACCTGCCTGTTCTGCTCCCCACTCTGTTTCAGGTGAATCTTCATGCTCCCTACACCTCTGGCCTGTACCCCGTTCTGTGTGCATAAATAAATAAATCTTTAAAACAAAATCACCACCAAACAAACACAATAATTAATCCTCATTTCGAAAGTCCCTGCTAACTTGCTGCTAAAGCAAGAAACTGGGTTAAAGTCTTGGCCTGGATTCGCTCCTCCCTCAGAAAGAAACAATAACATTGAGGCTTTTCATTCAGTACATCTTTTATGTGGAAGCCAACATGCTTTCTCCCTGTGCCATTTTAGCGATTAAGTATTTCAGTGGCATTACTGCAATGAGACCCCCCAGCTTTTCTTGAAAAAGCAGAGCCGAATCATTTAGAGTCTCGGCAGGAGCTATCTTTTCCTGCATCTGTCAAAAATTGCACATTCTCGACAACACCTCACCCCCACATGAAAGCTGGTTTAACGGTCAGAGGAGCTCGGGACAGCCCGGGACAGGCCCTGGGGTGACGGGGTCTGTCCTGACAGACTGGAGGCCACCACAGCATCTGAGAAGTCACTCTTAGCGCACAGGGCAGCTTCTGGGTACCAGCCCCTGGCGTGTGGCATCACACGGTAACTCAGCACCTACTATCACCACCATCACCATCCGGGCCTTGAAGGACTTATGTCCAGGATACAGAGGCACAAAAAGAACCATAAGTGCAAACTTGGAGTGCACAGCTGGGGACAGAGGTGAGGCCGGTGACCTGTCCCTGGGGACACAGGTGCCTTGTTGGAGGTTCCAGTTCAAGCTTTGAAACAATGGGAGCAAGGTGGGGTGCAGGGCTCCCTTTGGGTGGACAGTGGGTGCTTCCAAGTTGCTAATTCACTTTGCAGGGAGACAGACCGCTGAGCCTTCTCCTCATGGAGTGGGGAGGCCCTGTAGGTGCAGGGAAGCCCACTAGGTGTTAGAGGGGCCAGCAGGTAATGGGGGAGTCCCTCAGAAGGTGGGGAGTCCAGGCGGGCATGGAGCAGGCCCAGCGGCTACTTTCGCTTCACAGCACTCCAGAAGGCCTGAGTGAGCCCCTTAATGAAAACCACTACCCATTCCTGCCACAGCAAACTGGGGGGATAAGATGAGGTGACCCCAGTGGGGGAAGCGAGAGGGTGCACAGACAGCCAGACCTGGGCAAAGACCCTGTTTACTGGCGGGAACACAGACACATGTGGCGTGCTGAGGGTGTTCGAAGCAGGGAGAGCTCACTCCAAGCTGGCAGATTTCCCGGCTTTGTGCCTTGGAGTCTTGGTCGAGAAATTGTCCCTTATCCCACTTGATTAAGAGTCTTCTATTCGAATGATCTTCTGGAAATTCAGAACGTTGTGTTTGTATCTCATATAAAAATTCACATGTTGTATGCATGAGGCGAGACAAAAAATGCCATCTATTTTTTCCCGAAAACGTTTACTGAAAAATGTTCTCATCGCCATTTCGCGGATCAGCCATTCCTCTCCTATTGATTTATAATTATGCATCAGCCACAGAAGGTGCTCAGAGCTGGAGCTACTGTTACAGCGGGGATGTGGGCACAGACACAGGGACCTGGGGCACAGCGGGGAGCGGCCCTCTGTCTGCATCGACACACTGTGTGAGTCCGTCAGTCTGTCCAAGTCTCCTCTGCCACCACATCTGCCTCCTGCATACCCCGATGTCTGCCCGTCTGTCTACACCAGGCAGCGTTATAGTCCTGCACAGCTCATCTGCAGCCGTCTCCACCCCTGTCCGTGCTGACATCGATGTCTCTATTCACGATATGTCCGCAACTCTACGGCCAGACTACAACTTCATCAACAGCTGCGGCTCCAGCTCCACCTATGTCTATATTTGTATTGACATCGATGTCTGTATTCTCACCCTCATGTATATGTCTGTGACTCCACCCACAGCCGCAGCTCCAGATGCTACCAGATCGAGTGGTATCATACATGTTTATGCACATACACGCTCACACACAAACACGTGCAAACACACACATTCATGTGTGCACACACACAGACATGCACACACACACGCTCATGCTGACTGAGGGAGGGAGGGGTCTCCTGGGCTCCCCACCCCAGGCTTAGCCAGTCCTGCAACTATGTGCTTCAACAGCATGGTCATCTCCAGGTCCATCCTGTACCAGAAGGCATGGTTTTGTCTTCTTTCGTGAAACACTAATATCTTATCACTTAGTAGGGCTTCTGCACCTGTCCCTCAATTGGTGTCTGTGTCTTGGGGCCGTGATCCAGATCAGGACGAAAGCTGCCTCTCACCTGTGTGGTGTCCACCTGCCCGTTGGGCCTGTGGCCACCATTTCTGTTGCACTGGACTCACACATTGTAGAATGGCCTTTTCTGTCCTTTCCCCTTGCTGGCGACTTATTTCTTTCATCGTTTTTCAAAAATGATAATTATTTATGCAGCCTCTGTTATGATTCTTCCTTTTTTATTTTAGCCATTACTTGTTCTAATTTCAATCCAAGGTCCATGTTCTTCTTTCAGAGATTTTTGAACACAATACTCAATGTTTTCCAACTTTTCTTTGAAAACTGAAGATGTTCAAGGCCTCAGTTAGCCACACTGAACTTTCTCATCGCCACATTTAGATGTCATTGCTGTTTAGCTCAAAATACGTCCCATCCTGAGATCTCCATCTTAACCCTTAAGTCAAAAGTGCAATTAAAATTTACAAATGCCAATCACTTTTATTTTGAAACTTTTCAAAAATGAATCACAACATCTCCTGTAACTTCTGAAAGGTATTAGGACTGGATTGTGACCTCTATATGCTTAATTCCATAATGTTTCATATATACACTGAAATTATAATAAGTAGTTTAAACTGGTTTGCTAGATACATAGAGGTACATAATACATATGATGAAATGTATTTATAATGGTCAGATTTCTTGTTTCTTATTGATTGTTTAAGTTTCTTTAGCTTTCTGGGAGATGTGTGTTAAAATTTCTCACTATGGCTGGGCATGAATCATTTTCAGATTTGCTTCCATTTTTTTCCTGCTTGTTAGTTTTTATTTCTTTTTAAATTGATTTTTAAGTTGTTTTTTTATGTCTCTACTAGAATGACTACTTTAGCTTCTAAGCAGGTTTCTGATAGTTACTAGCTTTTTTATTTTTTAAAAAGATTTATTTATTTTGCATACAGAATTGGTATGTATGTATAAGGACATACAGGCTAGAGGTGCAGGGGGAGAGAGGCTTCACCAGAGACAGAGTGGGGAGCAGAACAGGCAGATTAATGAAGTACACTGCTGAGGGGAACAACAGGCAGGACCGGGGAGGTCTGCTAGCCACGTAGGTCATTCCCTGGATGGGGATCGAACTCGTGCTGCAGTGGCTGCAATAGCTTCATAGTGCTGCACTTTAACCCATTGTACCACCAGGGAGAGCCCTGTCTAGCTTTCCTGTGATTTCAAAACTCTGTCCTTGACTTCCATTGTCCTTTACTAAGTTTTGAAATAGCATGTATATTTTGTTTGAACATATATATTTTTTACATTCTTTCTTTTCAAATTCTATGTGTGTGTGTATGTTTCTGGCCTTGTATTTATGTGTAGGGTAATAATAGCTCTGTCACTGATAAATAGCATATATTTATTCATAGGATCATTAATCTCTTGCCTTTATACTTATATACTAAACCCATTTATACTTATATACTAAAATATTTGGAGACTCACTTTTGCCACTTTCCATTAGTCTTTCCTTAATATCTTTTGTTTTTCTTATTCTCTGTCATGTACAACCTTGATAAAGCTCAGCAGAGAGGGATGGGGATAAAAAGTTAAGTGGGAGGGGTGGAGAAGGGGAGTGTGGCGTCCTCACTCCTCTTACAGACACAGGCTGAGGGCCCCGGGGAGGACCAATCCTGAGAACTCAAGTGAGGGATGAGGGAGCTGAACACAACGTGGTGATGGCACCCACCTGCCAGTTTCTTTGGCCTCACACCAAGGCTCTGGGAATGGGGGTCATACTGACCCTCACCTTTTTGGCTTATGAGACTCGGGGTGGGGAAACTGGCCCTAAACAGGTGTTGTGTGGCTCAAAGTATATGCTTGCAGTGAAATGATTGTAGCATTCTCCCCTCTCCCCTTGGGCAGGTACAGATGCGTCATGATGAAGGCTGAGCATGAGCATGCAGAATGCAGCTCAGGGACAGCCAGGGACCCCACCCCAGACACAGACTTGGGGTGCCACGCTGGGCCATGTGGGACCAAGTTGCCTGGCCTTTCATTTATTTATGTAGCAAAATATCTTTGATATTTCCCATGCAAAGCTGTTAGAGAGAATCTGAGAAATTGGAGGACAAATACCCTGACAGAAAAATCACCCACGATCTTTAAACATTCCCCCCAAGAGACCATTCAGTGACTCCCTTTGTGCAAAGCCACTGATGAATATGTACTATTTCAGGACGTGACTCATGGTCTTGGCATGAGTGGGCATAAAGGGGTGCAGGGAGGATTTGCCAGCTCCTGGGTGGGGACTGGAGTCCCAGGAGAAAGTGAGGTCACTGGTCTGTTCCACGGTCGGTGGCCAAGCTTCGGGCATCCCGCAGCGGACTTACAGCCAATCCCCAAAATGTCTGGGTGCGCATTGTTCTAAAACAGCTAATCAATTTTTCTTAGGTTTCGATTTTTTTTCTCTCATTGACATAAAATATTTAGTGGCCTGAACTCCAGGTTGGGTGGGTAAGATCCTTTGATGTGATCCTGTACATCAGGCATCTATCATGCTCATTAGATTTGGAGTCCAGTTCCTCTGGAAGGACATTTCCTTCTTCAGCACAAAGCTGGGTGCATGCTACACTTGGAAAATTGCCTGATGGTGTGGCTTTTGCAAGGAGGAGGTATTTAAAACACTGAGTTTCCCTCTCTGCCGGGAAGCTGTGTCCTTATTACCGAGGAGACCTATTTCAGCGTCCTCCTCTTTATGGGGCAGGTGTTTCTTTTACAGCCGGCACCTACAAATAAGGTTTCAGTATTTATGTGCATCATTCTCCTCTATTGTTTTCCATTGATCTGTTCTTCTGAGACGGATGGCCGGGGCGAGGGGATATTGAGATTATTTTGAACTTCCCTCTCCTTAAAATATATCATTACATTTAGCCATGGTTTGAAATATGCTGCATCCAAGCGGCCTTGGTCAATGTTTAGAGGTTTGGATTCTCCAGGCGGAGGAAATCGACCCTCTCTCGAAGAACTTTTATTGGGTCGAGGCAGCCTAATCAGATCGCGGTCTATGTACTTGATGTCAGGGGCAAGAGCTGACACACAGAAATGCAGAGAAGTGGGCACTGGAAAGAGAATTCTCTATTGGTGTGACGTGTGTCACAGACATAGTGTCCACCCAGAACACGCGTGCGTGGGTGCAAAGAGAGGATTTCGTCTCATCAGATCTCGAGGAAATTACAGTCCCACAGACTCCTAGGGGACCTCCAAATGGCTGCAGATTTTATTTCTGTGCTGTGTAGCGGCTAACTGTCCGGAGCCAGAGGCAGCCTTTAGAATAGCTGCAGCGGCCGTGCTGATAAATCAGGGTGCTGCCTCAAAGGTGAGGAACTCTCACCTCCTCCTTGTAAGCATGGCTCCACACAGGACGTTTCACTGGTGTCGGGGGGCACCCAGTGGGCTCGATTTTGGAAAGATCAGTTTTGAACAAGGAACTACTTTTTTAGTCACTGGGGTAAATGGTACATGTGAAAACCATTTGCCTGATGCCAAAAAATAGAAGGTATGTTCTTGGGACCAGCATACGTGGGTATTATCTTATACAGCTCTATGCGGCACTGATGGCTCCATTTTACCACATTGTAGTATGATACAGACACTACTATGTAATACATCCATGTGTGTCACAGTACTGGATATAAATACTATCAGGTATCTAGCTACATGTCACCTCTCTATCATATGTATCCGTCTATTTAATTTATCATTTCTCCCATCTACCATCTATCTACCCACCCACCCATCCATCCATCCATCCATCCATCCATCCATCCATCCATCCATCCATCCATCCATCCATCCAACAACCCATCTATCTACACACCCAGCTATCCATCCATCCACACACCAAACCATCCACCCACCCACCCCTCCACCCTCTCTCCTCCTCCACCATCTGTCTGCCTAGCTTACACCACCACATCACATAGTTTTACATATACTGAAGAACTGGCCTAACTCCAAACAGGATACCCCAGAGAACAGAACAGGGGTGACTATCCCTTCTCATCTGTTACCTGTACCCCGAAGATGCTGTCTTTGCCCCCTAACTCCCCAGCCTTCATGCTGTCTTCAGCATATCTGCAGCCCCTCCTTCTGCCCCAGCTGGTGCGAGTGTCTGAGACCTCAGGAGACCCCTTCCCTAAGCTGTGTGGAGTCCCTGCTGGGCAAGCCTGTGGGGGGTAGGGGAGGTGCCATTCATCCACCGCTTGGAATGGATGGACACACCCTGCTGTCTGCACGGTCAAGCATATGTGTATACACAGGTGGCGGCCAGTGCACCTGTGGCTAGTCCCTCTGGGCTTCCCCGAACCCACAGAAACCTTAGGCTGGGCCGACCTAAGGTCCCCCCTCACCTGGGGACTCCAGGTGAGCCTCTCAGGTAGCTGCCTGGCAGTTGCTGCCAGATTGCTGAGGGCCACTTTGCCTCGGTGGCAGTTTCACTCCAGACCATGGATCCAACCCTGCTCCGGGCACTAACTGTGAAGCCCTGAGCCCCAGACTGCACTGCACCCCAAGTGGGGACTGAGGGGGCTGGTGTGGAGAGGCAGGGCAAGAGCGTGGACCCTGGGGATGGCCTCAGGAGGCAGCAGGATGTGAACTGCAGGGAGGGAGGCCAGGGAAGGCCAGCAGGAAGTGCAGAAGAGGCCTCTCTGATGCCAAATCTGCCCAGGGCGGGCGGGGCAGGGCTCAGGGCCAGGTGGGGTTGGGTGAGGCCATGCTGCTGGGGCTGACTGCGCCATCTGGGGCATTGACTCATCGGGGAGGGGAGGGTGCCCGGCACTTCGCTATGGGAGGAGCCCCCCACTATGGGAGGGGCCCCCACTATGGGAGGGGCACCCAGCACCGCCTGGTCAGGCTCACGGGAGGGGCGCACACCATAGCCAGGTGGTAGGGAACAGGGGCCCCGCCTCTCCCACAAAACCTCCTCTGTGTCCACAGCTTCTGCTTCCCGGGGTCAGTGTCAGGGCTCCCGTGTGTCTACCCCAATGTCGCTGACCTGGGGTGCCCCTGTCCTGGCCCTCCTGAGGCACCACATCACACATGCCCATCCCATTTCTTCTCCCTGGGGTTCCCCATCCTCACCCACCCTGTCCTCCTCTAACTGGGGTGCACGGTCCCCACATCTGTGTCTGTATCCTGCTCTGCCTGGCGTCCTGGACCCCATTAGCCGCCGCGGGCGGGGGGGGAGGAGTCGCTGGGCAGGACTGTGGTAGGCATAGATCACTTTGCTTTAGAGATTGTAGAATGTTAATGGTACAGTAGATCATTTTAATTATTGCTGGATGGATGCTGTGTCTCTGAGAACACCTAATGCAAATCAGGAGGCGTGGGGGTGACCCTGGGTCGTGGCTATCAGAGAAGTAACAGTCCTGATGCCCAGCCAGGAGGACATTTCCCTGGGTTCAAGTGTCAGTCAGCTTTGGCAGCTGCTGTGAACCCCAGCCAGGTGGGAGGGGCAGGCTCTGGGCAGCGGTGGGCCCCCCAAAGTGGGCGACTCTGATGTGAGCAGAGCTGAGCACCAACACAGACCCCAGAGGCTAGGTACAAAGAAATAAAAACCATCAGACACTTACTCTTGAGGCTGCCTGTGCGATGACCCTACTGCGGCTGTCGGGTTAAATAGAACAATGTAATATCTGTTAAAAAAAAAAAGGGGGGGCTCTGAGTGCGGGGGGCGGGAGACCTGGGTGTCTCTGGGGGTGTGGCGTGGGGATGTGCACGTAAAGAGGGGTGAGCCTGCACCCCAAAGTCGCACATATTGCCGACCAGTGGCACAGAGTGACTGCAGAGAAAACCAGACACTTCAAATGATGCATAGAATTGATGTTGCCCTACCGGTGACTTGCTCTGAGACTCTGGAAAATCTCTGTGCTTGGCCCCCTAAACAGCGTCGTGGAGGTAATACTGGGTCCAGGTGTGGAGAAAAGACTTGCAGTGAAAGCCTGGTGGGGTGCGGGGCTCTGAGACAGCAGGAATGCGGCCGGGCAGGGGTCATTTTTGCAGATAAAACCAGAAAATTAGGACATGCCCCTAGCGCTTCTCGGGACCCCAGCCCTGAAAGTGGGTCTCTGCAGGGAGGGGTCCCCGCGGGGCGCTTGGGCCTCAGCTTCCGGCTACCCACTTTAGCCTATGACCAAGTTCACCCCAAGTCACCGCTAGGGGTGCGCGAGATGGTGCCGCCGACTTTCACCTGAACCAAGAAGTCGGGGTGCATCTAAGCCAACACTCCTCTGCTTTGGGGCAAACCAACTCCAGTCGCCGTGAAGGGGGCCTTCTCTGGTGACGGCAGGGTTGCCCCGAGGCTGCAGGCTGCCTCGCTGGAGTCTGCAGTGGCCACTACACCCTGCAGGCCCAGAGGCAGCCCCAGCAGCTGTTCCTCTCCTTTGTGGGGGGCCTGGGCTGGCTTTTACTGGGCCAGGTGGCAGACGTTTTAGGGTCTGGAGTCCCAAACCTAGGGATTCAAATAACGCGACTTAGTGTTTCAGGGGACCTCACGTGCACTGGGCAGTGCGGTGAAGGGCTTCTCGTGTAGTCCTCGAGTTCAGTCTATGCCTGCGCCTCCCTTCCCAACCTGGGAACCCCGGGAGCGTAGTAGGGTGCGGGGGGGTCGCGGGTGAGATGTACCTTCCCCAGGCCCCCCATGCCCGCGCGGGCCCCCAGCCCCCAATTCTGGCGTCCCCACCCCTAGGTTCCCCCATGTCTGTGTGCCAGTCCCCGGGCCCCCCACTGACGTCTGTACACCTCCACCCCTGGATCACCATGCCCTTGCCCTCGCAGGATCCCCCATATACCCGCGTGCCCCCCACTCCAGGCACCCCCATGGCTGTGTGCCTCCCCTACCCCTCCATGCTTGCGGGGTCCCCTACCATCCCCCCTCCCCCCCACACAGAATGAGCTGGAAGGGGCAGCCACTCAGTCAGACCCCGGGACACTGTCCTGCGGGTTTGGCAATTTGCACACATTTAGACCTGCACCTTCCCTGGAGTCTCCTGATGCTGGGGGCTCGGTGGGCTTCCATCAGGTGAGCCCCAGACTCTGGACACCCTGACCGCTGTGGACAGCCCTCTTGTCAGCTACACCTCTAGTACCGTTGAGAGGACAATCAATGGGGTATCTTGGGCTAAAAAAAATACTCAACAGGCTGACTCTCCCTGTATTTGCTTGTATTTTTTTTTTTTTTAGCGAGTCCCAGGAAATTTTAAATGGGTTTGTGTTCTATTTCGGCTGCAGGGTCCTCGGGTAGAATACTTGGGGCAGTAAGTGTGCTAACAGCAGGGCTGAATAAGGTGTTCAACTTATGGGGAGCATGCTCTCTGGTGTTGGCAGCTGTCTGAAAGATACAAATCCCCTGGGCCTTCCAGGAATGTGTATGACTGAGAAGAAAGCAGGGAGATCTGAGTTCCGGGAGGGAGCCAGGCACCGCCCAGCTGTAGAGACGCATAAACCCAAGCCAGGAAGCCTCAGCCTCTGGTTCCAGCCAGAAGGTATGGGTGGCGGGGTTCCCCAGTGTCTGCACCCCATGAGCTTACCCTTGTGCTTTGGGAGAAGGGAGTGTCCTGGCTGTCCTCCCTCTATCCCTCTTCCCCAGCCTGGGCTTATCAACACCCAGAACTTTCCATTCCACTTGACAGAGAGTTTCACTGTCACAAAGAGGAATTCTTGCTGACCTCAGACCTCTGGGGGAGGTGAAGTGAAATCTGGGAGCACAGGAGCAGAGTTGGGCATTTGACCGAATCCTTCACAATTATCATGCATGTGTGTATAATCAAATTAATTCCGTGTCTCTGCCTCGTCGCCCGGGGCAGGAGGTGTACAATCAGTTTTGTGTGTCTAATAGATCACAGAGTTGTTCATGAATAATACAAATGCATCGAGCACACGCTAGTGAGAGGTGTTTGTCTTCGCATGGAATCGAAGTGAACATGTAATATTGTGATAATATATATTTGATGAATTCAGGCCTGGCTTGCCTTTGCCATACTCTGCTAATTCCCCGACAAGGCTTGCCACCATAATTGAGTTTCCAATAACATTATGATTATTTCCACATGATAATTTAATTGTGAGTATTTTTTAATATTGTAATATTGTAGATGTGTGATTATTACGCATTTGCATGCAGATTTCTTGGTGACTGGGACCACATCCCTACATTTATAACTTAATTTTACATATTATTGCAGATATATTTGGGGATGAACTTATTAATGCAAATAAAAAAATGTAGGTCTGTTTAGTCATATTCAGCTTTTATTATAAATGGCTGAAAGCCTTTCTCATTTTTTATAACATTCCTTTGTGGGTAACCAAAGAGAACCTTAATTCAAGCATGGATTCATTAAAAATAATGGTGATCGTGGTAATAATTACAAATTGTAGGATATTTGTTCCTCCTAATTGGGATACAAGACACTATATATTACTCTTTTCGGGAGGTAAAATTTCTTGGCGTGTGTTTTCATGGACTGCACTGAAGGTCCTTTCTTTCCTGCTGTCGAGCAAGGGAAAAAGGTTCACTTAAGGATTAACCACAGGAGAAAACTTTTGAAATAGTCAAATCCCATATACTGTTTCCATGGTGGAAACACAGGAACACAGAAATAAATTCCCTGGTAAGGACAAGGGGGTTTTCTCAAACACCCAATTTGAGTAGAAATTCAGAGCTGGTTGACTCATGCACAACACTACTGCAGGAACAAATTCTAACTCATGTTTTAGATAAAATAATCTGAGCAGAATCCCCACAGAAATGTCCCTTGAAAGGCGCCGCTCCTAAAACCAGAGATGGGAAGCTCTTACGCACAACTATTTTTGCAGAGTGAGAGTGCATGGAAGCAGTCCACAGGGAAGCAACCCACAGACACTTTCTACACGTGCATTCAAAAGTAAACAGCAGTCAGCGCTTTGACCTGCACACCCAGCCTGAGGTCAAGGTTGGAGGGTGCTGGGCCTCCCTGGGGGCCCGGGGAGATTCTCAGCACTTCCCAGCCATGTAGCCCAGTAAGATAGCAGGCAGGTAACCTGGGATCCTGGTGGGCGTGAGTCCCGCGGCCCTGGCGGGGGTGGGGCTGGGGACGGGGACAGGCAGCCCTTGCGCGACTTCGCTCTTGGTCTCCTATCGTGGTCTCTCCGGAAGCCTTGCTGCACCCCACTGCACGGCCACAACCCACATCTATATCCTTTTCTCTCTACTCTGCGCTTTCCTGCTGTGCCTCTGTGTCACCGCGTCTGAGCACAGGTGTATGCTTAGCCACACCTCCACAGTCAGGTGCGCCACCAGGCACGCTGTAAGCCCATAGGTGGCACCCACCCCAGAAGCTGATGCTGGGAGGGTGGGAGAAGCCGACAACTTCCCTTTCCCCTACCACCAGGAGGGACCCCCAGGGCTCAGCAGGCCCCTCCTGTCTCCCTGCTGCCCTCTCAGCAGTGGGGATCAGGGGATTCGCCTGTTCTGCTTCCCACTCTGTTTCTGGGGAGTCCTCTCACCCCACATCTCTGGCCTGCACCCCAGCTCTTGTGTGGATAGATAGATAGATGGAGAGACAGAGAGAGATAGGTAGATAAATAGACAGACAGACAGATAGATAGATAGATATCTCAGCCATGCATACGGCTGGTCCGAAGGGGGAAACCGAGCAGGCGGGGCTGAGGGGAGCGATTCCTCACAACGAGGCCATTCTGCTCACAGCCTGACAACATCTCTGGCTGACAGAGCCACAACAGAAGGGGCGGCTGTGTGAGCTGAGCTTAGTTTGGATTTTGGTCCTGGCTTGGTCTTCAAGTCCTTGGAACAGCTGGGAGCTGACATAAAACAGGGTGCTGAGTTAGCCAGGCTGGCCCAGGCTGGCCCAGGCAGGTGGAGGCTGGTGTCAGGACCAGAGAGCGGCCTGGCTGGAGGATGAGCAGGGCTCTGAGCTGGAGAAGGGGCGGCATGAAGCGTGACATTGGGTCCACCTAGGTATGGAAAGGTTCCATCCTCAAGGTAAAGCAAGAAGAGCTGGGTCTGGCAGAGATAAGGGAAGCCCTCAGCCGAGAGTGGCTGGGGCAGGGAGCCAACCCAGGGACCAGAGAAATGTGGCATCAAGAAAGCGACCCAGGAACACCGCGGTTGGGGTGGGGCAGCAGCAGAGGTTGAGGGCAGCACCTCAGGCTGGAGCGGGCGCCCTCCTCTGCCTGGAGACCCAGCCGCTTCCATTAGGAGTTGACTTAGTGGCCAGAGAAGCTGGAAATGTAGTCAGGGGTCAGGGTCATGATGTGTTTCTAAGCTGCCCCTCAGCATTGGGGAACTCCTGGACGTGCAGATTCTCTGACCCCAGGCAGACCCCATCTGGAGTGTGGTGGGCTGTAGGGGCTACCAGCCAGTGGTCAGGAGGCCTCTGCCTTGAGGCCAGCCCAGCTTGACCTGAACTTGGCTGGGATGACAGGACAGTCTGGAAGAAGGGACTCTTGGGGAGTGGCGGAGAGATGATGGAAACATTGTCATCCTTTGTGTGGTGGGAGGAGGAGATTCAGAGTGGGGAGGGGGCAGAAAGGGAGAGGGCAGGGGTCAGAGAGAGAGAGAATCTCAGTACAAACCAAATGTGACAGCAGATTGCATAGGAGAACATCAGGTGGGACAATGGCGGTCAGCACACCTGTGCCCTTTCCCCACCTGTCAGATGCTGGCCTCTGAGCTACCTGTGTGGTTGCTCCCGAGGGCCCTGTCGCATGGTGCAGAATCCCACATGTATGTCACCTGCGGTGTCCGGGACAGCCCGCCCCTCTGGGTCCTGCAGCAGGGTCCCTGCTCTCCCCCCTCAGGGGATATTTCCCCTAACATGCCAGGCAGGCCGGGGCTGCCAAGGAGAGGGCGCAGCCCACACGGCCCTGTGGGTGACCGAGGAACCCCGGGGTTAGCCAGTGGACACCGCCACCTGCAGGTCCCGAGCTCTAGCTTCCTGTCTGGGGAAAGCTGTGGTCCTGACTGACGTGGAAGGTGGAGGCAGCCGTGTGTGTTTATGTGTGTGTGCACAGTTTCCTTGATTCTCATCCTGGCGGTGACCCCCAGGCAGGGGCCATGTGCTCCCTGAAGGGCACCACAGGGGGTGCGCCTGCCCGGCCTTCCAGGCGGTTCTGCACGCAAGCTCTGGGGACTGGCCTCCCGGGAAGGCCAGGGTCCTGCAAGCCCAGGGAGTGTGTGCTAGACCACTCAGCATGCCGGCCAGCTGGCTTCCCCAAGTGACCACTGGGCATTCCATGTGCCGGAGTCCACATGGCCTCCTGTCGCTTCCTGCTAGAGACCCATACTGGGGCTCGGCTCAGACAGCAGATCCTCACAGCTCCTGCTGCAAACTGGGGCTGGATCCAGGGGGACAGAGCAGGAGTGCCAGCCCCATCCCAAAACAGGATGGGCCGGCGTCATCTCTGTGAGCACTGTCTGTGCCCTACGGGCTCGCAGGGGTCCTGGGGCAAAAGGAGGCAGTTTGCTTCCAAAGTCACAAACTTGAAATAGAAAGGAGGCCTTTCCACCCGGAGGTCACATTCCAGGGTGGCATGGTGTGGACTGGTCTTGCTGGTCGGCCCTTGCTGGAAGAAAGGCCCACTTGTGAGAGTTTTATTTTGGGAGAACAGAGCTGCCCTGGAATGCCTTTCAAAGGAGCTGTTCCTCCCCCAGCTTGGGAAAGACCCAGCCGGTCAGCAGTTATTTTGTTTGCAGAATACAAATCAAACTTTTCAAAGTATCATTTTCCCAGGAGGTCGGCTTTTGAGTGCAAAGGCAGCAAATGGCTCTTGAGCATCTGTTAAAGGTTCATTGTTGCGCGGGGACGCAGTCCTCCCTGGTGGAGGCTGGTCCTCTCGTGCCCAGGGGAGCACGCCCACGTTCCCACGACACCGCCGGGTACGGTCACCAGCTGGCCCCAGCCGGCGCCTTCCCACAGCGTGGCGTTTATTAACACTCACACAACAGATTTGCCTTTTCATTAGCCAATGTAAAAACGTGGGTTTCAAAGCAGCTTTTCACCAAGACTCAAGGAGAGGAAACTTTCTGCGTGAAGCTAGGCCCGTGGCCAGTGCAGACTCTTCTGATCTTTACATCACCTGCACCCGGCGGAGGGTGGGCCTGAGAGACAGTTCCCAGACAGAGCGTGGGCTGTTGTATGTAAAACAAACACTGAGGTTTAAGTCATTTTCAGTCACAAATGCAGTATGAGGCCTTTGCAACTACAACAGTTGTGATGAGGAAGATCTGGCTTGTGCTGGTTCTGAAGGCCACGTGGCCGCCGTGAACCAGCAACTGACTGGGGCAGCCACCGGCATCCCCACCACCTCCTCCTCCGTCACATCTGGTAAATAGCCACCTGAGCCTCCATTCTGGGTCCTCCAAGTGGCTACAACAGGACCAGTCCAGGTCCCCTGCCATGTGAGATGCTGTCAGCATGGACACAGTAGAGCAAGTTATGGAAAGAAAGATACTGTGGAATGTTGGGCTCCTTGGTTTGGATGTAGATGCACATGCAGATAGAGATGGGGGTAGTCAGAGGCAGTTACCTGTGGAGAGGTATACACATGGAAATCGATGGAGAAGTAGATACTGAAACAGGTGTAGGTATAGTCAGGTGATGAATAGATGACTAGGTAGATGCAAGTAGGTTGATGGTAGGGATATTTGGTGATAGGTGGATAGACAGGTAGGTAAGTAGTCAATGGAAGATGGATGGATGGCCAGGTAGATAGATAAGTGGACAGGCTACAGATAGATGATGATGGATAGACAGATAAATACCTAGATGATGGATGGATATGATGAACAGATATTAGAGATAGTTAGCTAGATGGGTGGATGGATAGGTAGATGGATGGAAAGACGGACAGGCAGACGGATGGATGGATGGATGGACAGGCAGGTGGATGGATGGGTGGATGATAGAGAGATAGATAAATAGATACAGATAGATAGCTGATAGATAAGTGGATGGATAATATATAGAGGATGATAAGAAATATGGATGGATGGATAGACAGAGAGATACATAGGTAGATAGGTGGGTGGATGAGTGGATGGACAGGTAGATAGATGGGCAGACTATCGATAGATGATGGATAGACAGACAGAAAGACAGGTAGATAACCATATAGATGATGATAAGTGGATAAGATAAATATAGGTGAATGGATGGGTGAGTGGGTGGATGGACAGTAAGACGATAGCTGATAGACAGACAGAGGCAGATATAGGTGCTCAGCTTTCATGCTGCTGTGTGGGAGAAAGGATGTGGGTACCATCTTGGAGCTGAATAGTTCTTGATGTGCCCCTCGAGAGCTGATCCCAAAGTCCTGTGCCCAGGGCTCTGCCATGTGCACACCTGTGTGTTAGCACCTCCACCATCCTAAACAGGGACAGGAACAAGAGCTC
Source organism: Condylura cristata (assembly GCF_000260355.1). Taxonomy (NCBI): domain Eukaryota; kingdom Metazoa; phylum Chordata; class Mammalia; order Eulipotyphla; family Talpidae; genus Condylura; species Condylura cristata. The sequence goes on from NW_004567166.1 coordinate 548,003, forward strand.
TGTCCTTTCCAAAGCCATGGACATGTGATTTTAGGACATAGGAAGATGAAGGTACATGCAAAACGGTCAATAGTGGGTTTATTTACAAAAGGGGAAAGGAAAAGGAACAACTCTGGGAAAGAGAGAGAGATACAAGTTAACTAGAATATTTTACCTGCTGGGCTGACTTGGAGCTCTGGTAACAAACTAACTGATAGCCCACAGTCCCGCTGTCCCGAGAGCCATTGCCCGAGCGAGAGAGCTGTTGGAAAAATGGCTCCCTATTTATCCCTCAAAGTCCCAGAATGCCTGCTCAGCTCGGCCCTTGGGTCTTCGCAGTTCTCTCGTTGGTACTGCTGGGAGTTGTAGTTTCCAATCACTGGAGTAGGGGGGTAGAGTTCAGAAAGCTGGAGTAGGGGATGGAATCCACAAAACTCTGCAGAGTTCCTTTAGGACATCCTTTCCCCTTGACAGTTACAAAATGAGAGGGGCCTCTAGCCACCAGTGGCAAAAACTGGGGTGCCTCAGTCCAAGGGGCTGCAGGAAAAAGTACTCTGCAAGAATGTGAGATCTGGGGAACAGGCCCTTCCCCAGTTGAGTCTGCAGTTGACACTACAGTCCTGCAGTGTGGAAACCTACACCAGCGGCCTCCCAGGACACTGAGCCAGAGGACCCCAGAGAGCTGTGCCCTGACGGCATTTTCGTTCATAACCTCCTTGGATGCAATAGCTTGTTCCTTTCCCTTGACATCATCTCCAGAGTTTGTCTGTGTCTCTGGCTTAATCCTCAAGAATGAACTCAGTTCCCTAAAACACACGCTGTTCTGTTCTTTCTAACACTGGCAAATTCAGGCCCGTCAGTCAGGACTCAGGTGCACTAACACGTCCTGTCACACTCTCCTGCCGTTGGAACCGGATTTCTTTTGTGTTTCTGTCATGTTTTGCTCATATCATATCACATCTTAATGGCTTTCAGTTTTGTTTTTCTTTTGTTTCAGTGTTTGCTTTTCTTCCTCGGTTAAGACATTCTTGAGGGCGAGACCTTTGTCTTTGTTTCTGTGCCACCACAAGGGATGCATCATTGAGACCTCAGGGACCAAACAGTCCACCCTTCCCGTGTGGAAGTGATGTGACAGCTCTGGGTCACCACATCCGTCACAATTCTGGGAAAACGCCTGGATGGGGCCTTCTGACAGTGCGAGCCAAACATTTCTATATGAAGGAAAAAGAAAACCTTTGTGGAGAATATTAAGTATCTTGTTCCACTGAGGTATTTATGATCACTTCGGATGGGATTGAAATTTGTCCACAATAGAAACCCTAGCTACAAGTCAAGCATGCTTAGGGGGCTGGCATTAGGGCAGGAGGCATGAGCAAACTGAAAATGAGGTTTCAGCCTAAGAAGCTGAGTGCTTTCTAAAGCCCACCAAAGATAATCTGATTCATATTTATTTTGATAAGGGAAATGTTTGCTCCACTAATGTACTCCTAATTGAATCAAGGGTGTTCCATGATGGCTATTTCAAATAAAGTTCTTAAAACTGTCAAAAAAGCAAATAAGCTAGCTGGAAGTGTATCCCTGTGTTTCTCCGCAAACTCGTAAGTGCTTGAAGAGGAAAACGAGGGGTTAAATGGTGGCCTCACAGACAGCACATCCTCTCCTGCAGTCTGTGACTCCAATGCACCTCAGACAGGATCTTGCCCACCTTTTAAAGGAACAAGTGCCTGGTTAAATTTGGTTGGGAGGGGCAGGTTGTAGGGTGTTATTTCTTTCTTCAATCTCTATTCTGTAAAGAGGAAGGATGTTTGAAAGAAACTCTGCAGAATTTTGTGGACTCCACTCATGCTCAAACTTTCTGCATTCCATCCCCTACTCCAGTGACTAGAAAACTACAACTCCAGGCAATACCAAGAAGAGAACTGCGAGGACCCAACGACAGAGCTAAACACGCATTCTGGGACTTTGGGGGATGAATAGAGAGTGGTTTTTCAATGGTCACTCTGGAGAGGTAACAGCTCACTCAGAGCACTGGCTATCAGACCATGTAACGGGGACCATAAGTATAGTTTTGAGCACCAAGTTAGCCTCCTCAACAGTGTGAAAAAAGCAAAATCTGAGGAAAAGTGACACCTTCTGAAACAGTTTCTGAGGAAAATGTAGGTCTCTGAGGAGAATAACCTGCAGTGATAAACCTACTCACAAGTGATCAAAAACGCCAAATTTGAGGAAAACTGCCACCTTCTGAACCAGTTTCTGAGGAAAATGCAGGTCTCTTGGAGAAAAACCTGAGGAGATAAACCTCCTCAAAGGGCTCAAAAAAGCAAAATCTGAGGAAAAGTGACATATTGGCAACCGGTTTCAAAGGAAAATGCTGGTCTCTAATGAGCAATAAATGGAGAGATACTTTCTTCCTAAGTGTTCAAAAACACCAAATTGGAGGAAAAGTGACACCTTCTGAACCAGTTTCTGAAGAAAATGCTGGTCTCTGAATGAGCAATATCTGTAGATATATCTTTCCTTCTAAGTGTTCGAAAAGCCCAAATCTGAGGAAAAGTGACACCTTCTGAAGCAGTTTCTGAGGAAAATGTAGGCCTCTGAAGGAGAGAAACCTGCGAAGATAAACCTCCTCACAAGTGTCCCAAAACGCCAAATCTGAGGAAAAGTGACACCTTCTGAACCAGTTTCTGGGGAAAATGCAGGTCTCAGATGAGCAGTACCTATAGAGATAACTTTCCTACTCAGTGTTCAAAAACAGCAAATCTGAGGAAAAGTGACACCCTATGAACCAGTTTCTGAGGAAAATGTCTCTGAGGAGAAGAACCTGCAGAGATATACCTCCACACAAGTGCTCAAAAATGCAAACTCTGAGGAAAAGTGACATCTTCTGAACCAGTTTCTGAGGAAAACGCAGGTCTCTGATTGAGCAATACCTATAGAGAACTTTCCTACGCAGTGTGCAAAAACACCAAATCTGAGGAAAAGTGCCACCTTCTGAACCAATTTCTGAGGAAAATGTAGGTCTCTGAGGAGAAAAGCCTGTGGAGATAAACCTGCTCACAAGTGCTCAAAAATGCCAACTCTGA
>NW_004567166.1:551719-553738 GCF_000260355.1 Condylura cristata
TGAGGAAAAGTGACACGCTCTGAACCAGTTTCTGAGGAAAATTAGATCTCTGAGGAGAAAAACCTGTTGAGACAAACCTCTTCAAAAGCGTCAAAAATGCCAAATCTGAGGAAAAGTGACACCTTCTGAACCAGTTTCTGAGGAAAACGCGGGTCTCTGATCGAGCAATACCTATAGAGAACTTTCCTACGCAGTGTTCAAAAACACCAAATCTGAGGAAAAGTGCCACCTTCTGAACAAATTTCTGAGGAAAATATAGGTCTCTGAGGAGAAAAGCCTGTGGAGATAAAACTGCTCACAAGTGCTCAAAAATGCCAACTCTGAGGAAAAGATACACTTTCTGAACCAGTTTCTGAGGAAAATGCGGGTATCTCACGAGCAATACCTGGAGAGTTATCTTTCCTTCTCAGTGTCCAAAAGCACCGAATCTGAGGAAAAGTGACACCTTCTGAACCAGTTTCTGAGGAAAATGTGGGTCTCTGATCGAGCAATACCTATAGAGATCTTTCCTACGCAGTGTTCAAAAACGCCAAATCTGAGGAAAAGTGCCACCTTCTGAACCAATTTCTGAGGAAAATGTAGGTCTCTGAGGAGAAAAGCCTGTGGGGATAAACCTGCTCACAAGTGCTCAAAAATGCCAAATCTGAGGAAAAGTGACACCTTCTGAACCAGTTTCTGAGGAAAATGTGGGTATCTCATGAGCAATACCTGGAGAGATATCTTTCCTTCTCAGTGTCCAAAAGCACCAAATCTGAGGAAAAGTGACACCTTCTGAAACAGTTTCTGAGGAAAATACGGGTATCTCACGAGCAATACCTGGAGAGATATCTTTCCTTTCAGTGTCCAAAAGCGCCAAATCTGAGGAAAAGTGACACCTTCTGAACCAGTTCCTGAAGAAAATGCTGGTCTCTGATGAGCAATACCTGTAGAGATATCTTTCCTTCTAAGTGTTTGAAAAGGCCAAATCTGAGGAAAAGTGACATCTTCTGAAGCAGTTTCTTTTGAAAATGTACGTCTCTGAAGGAGAAAAACCTGCGGAGATAAACCTCCTAACAAGTGTCCCAAAACGCCAAATCTGAGGAAAAGTGACACCTTCTGAACAAGTTTCTGAGGAAAACGCAGGTCTCTGATGGAGCAATACCTATAGAGATCTTTCCTACGCATTGTTCAAAAACGCCAAATCTGAGGAAAAGTGACACGCTCTGAACTAGTTTCTGAGGAAAATGCGAGTCTCTGATTGACCAATACCAATAGAGATATATTTCCTACTCAGTGTTCAAAAATGCCAAATCTGAGGAAAAGTGCCACCTTATGAATCAGTTTCTGAGGAAAATGTAGGTCTCTGAGGAGAAAAGCCTGTGGAGATAAACCTCTTCACAAGTGCTCAAAATGCCAAATCTGGGGAATAGAGACACCTTCTGACCAGTTTCTGAGGAAAATGCAGGTCTCTGATCGAGTAATACCTGGAGAGATACCTTTCCTCATAATTGTTCAAAAACGCTAAATCTGAGGAAAAGTGCCACCCTGTGAACCAGTTTCTGAGGAAAATGTAGGTCCTGAGCAGAAAAACCTGTGAGACAAACCTCCTCAAAAGCGTCAAAAATGCCAAATGAGGAAAAGTGACACTTTCTGAACCAGTTTCTGAGGAAAAAGTAGGTCTCCGAGGGGAAAAACCTGTGGAGATATAACTCCTCACAAGTGCTCAAAAATGCCAAATCTGAGGAAAAGTGCCACCTTCTTAACCAGTTTCTGAGGGAAACGCCAGTGTCTGAGGTGAAAAAGCTGTAGAGGTAAGACATAAAGCAGTAGAGGTAAACTTTCTCATAAGAGTTCAGAAATGCAAAATCTGAGTAAAAGTGACATATTGGCAACCAGTTTCTGAGGAAAATGCGGGTCTCTCACGAGTAGTACCTAGAGATATATCTTTCCTTCTATGTGTTCAAAAAGGCCCAATCTGAGGAAAAGTGACACCTTCTGAACCAGTTTCTGAGGAAAATGCAGGTCTCTCACGAGTAATAC
>NW_004567166.1:553838-570502 GCF_000260355.1 Condylura cristata
AAAAAGGCCAAATCTGAGGAAAAGTGCCACCCTCTGAACCAGTTTCTGAGGAAAATGCAGGTCTCTGAGGAGCAAAACCTGCAGAGATAAACCTCCTCAAAAGTATCAAAATGGCAAATCTGAGGAAAAGTGCCATCTTCTGAACCAGTTTCTAAGGAAAACGCCAGTGTCTGAGGAGAAAAACTGTAGAGGTAAACTTCCTCATAAGAGTTCAGAAATGCAAAATCTGAGGAAAAGGGACATACTGGTAATCAGTTTCTGTGGAAAATGCCGGTCTCTGACGATCAATTCCTGGTGAGATACCTTTCCTCCTAAGTGTCCAAAAATGCCAAATCTGAAGAAAAGTGACACCTTCTGAACCAGTTTCTGAGCAATATGCAGGTCTCTGAGGAGCAATACCAGGAGAGATACCTTTCCTCCTAAGTGTTCTAAAACGCCAAATCTGAGGAAAAGTGACATGCTCTGAACCAGTTTCTGAGGAAAATGCCGGTCTCTGAAGGAGAAAAACCTGCAGAGGTAAATCTCACATGTGCTCAAAAACACCAAAACTGAGGAAAAGTGCCACCTTCTGAACCAGTTTCTGAGGAATATGCGGGTCTCTCATGAGCAATACCTGGAGATATATATCTTTCCTCCTATGTGTTCAAAAAGGCCAAATCTGAGGAAAAGTAACAGGCTCTGAACCAGTTTCTGAGGAAAATGCCGGTCTCAGACGAGCAATACCTGGAGAGATATCTTTCCTAAGTGTTCAAAAACGCTAAATCTGAGGAAAAGTGCCACCTTCTGAACCAGTTTCTGAGGAAAACACCAGTGTCTGAGAAGAAAAATATGTAGAGGTAAGACATAAAGCAGTAGAGGTAAACTTCCTCATTAGAGTTCAGAAATGCAAAATCTGAGGAAAAGTGACATATTGGCAACCAGTTTCTGAGGAAAATGCCGGTCTCTCACGAGCAATAGCTGGAGAGATACCTTTCCTCCTATGTGTTCAAAAATGTCAAATCTGAGGAAAAGTGACATGCTCTGAACCAGTTTATGAGGAAATGTAGGTTTCTGAAGGAGAAAAACCTACAGCGATAAACCTCCTCACAACTGCTCAAAAATTCCAAATCTGACAAAAAGTGACACCTTCTCAACCAGTTTCTGAGGAAAATGCGGGTCTCTCATGAGCAATACCTAGAGAGATATCTTTCCTCCTATGTGTTCAAAAACGCCAAATTTGAGGAAAATTGTCATCCTCTGAATCAGTTTCTGAAGAAAATGTAGGTCTCTGAAGAGAAAAACCTGCGGAGTGAAACCTCCTCAAAAGTGCTCAAAAACGCCAAATCTGAGGAAAACAGTCACCTTTTGAACCAGTTTCTGAGGAAAATGCAGGTCTCTGATGAACAATACCTGGAGAGATATCTTGCCTCATACGTGTTCAAAAACAGAAAATCTGAGGAAAAGTGCCACCATCTGAACCAGTTTGTGAGGAAAATGTAGGTCTCTCAGGAGAAAAACCTGCGAGATAAACCTCCTCAAAAGTTTTCAAAAATGCCAAATCTGAGGAAAAGAGACACTTTTGGAACCAGTTTCTCAGGAAAATGCAGGTCTCTGACGAGCAATACTTGGAGAGTATTTATTCAAAAACACAAAATCCGAGGAAAAGTGACACCTTCTGAACGTGTTTCTGAGGAAAATGTTGGTCTCTGACGAGCAATACCTGGAGAGATATGTTTCCTCATAAATGTTCAAAAATGCTAAATCTGAGGAAAAGTGCCACCCTCCGAAACAGAAAATGTAGGTCTCTGAGCAGAAAAATCTGTGGAGACAAACCTCCTCAAAGTGTCAAAAATGCCAAATCTGAGGAAAAGTGCCACCCTCTGAAACAGTTTCTGAGGAAAATTCAGGTCTCTGACGAGCAATACCTGGAGAGATATGTTTCCTCCTAATTGTTCAAAAACTCAGAATCCGAGGAAAATGACACCTTCTGATACAGTTTCTGAGGAATATGCAGGTCTCTGGGGAGAAAAACTGTGGAGAACATCTTCCTCATAAATGTTCAGAAAATCAAAATCTGAGGAAAAGTAACTCCTTGGCAGTCAGTTTCTGAGGAAAATGATGGTCTCTGAGAAATACTTGTGGGTTTATGCTTCCTCATATGTATTTGTAAGTGCAAAACCTGAGGAAAAGAGACTCCTTGTAAACCATTTTCTGATGAAAACACAGTACTCTATGAAGACATACCTTTGGAGATTCACTACCTCATATGTGCTTAAAAACACACTATCTGGTTAAAAGTGACTCCTTGGCCATCAGTTTTTTAAGGAAATGGAGGTCTATGAGGAGCAAAACCTATGGATATATGCTTCCTCATGTTACAGTGTAGCCCAGAGTGGACTGGGCTGCCTGTTTGTCGGGCCTGACCCAGGTGCTCACAATTCAGTTATACTGCAGGGACACACAACAGTGTCAATAACGGGTTTATTTACAAAAGGGGTAAGGAATAGGAAACAACCCAGGGAAAGAGAGCAGGATACAAAGTATTTGGAATACCTTATGGCTAGGCTGACTGAACACACAGAATCACGCGATCTGTCGTTTCTGGAGCGAGAAAGCGAGAGAGGCATTCGCGCCCTATTTATCCCCCAAATGTCCCAGAATTCCTGTTAGTTCCACCCTTGGGTCCTCGCAGTTCTTTCCCTGGTACTGCTGGGATTTGTAGTTTCCAATCACTGGAGTAGGGGGTAGGTTCCAGAAACCTGGAATAGGGGTTGGAGTCCATAAGTCTCTACAGAGTTCCTTTAGGACATCCTTCCCCTTAACACTCATAATTATTCCAAAATGCAAATTCTGAATAAAAGTGACACCTTCTAAACCAGTTTTCTGAGGAAATTGAAGATCTCTGGGAAGAAAACCTGCACACACTTTCTGAAGTGTTCAAAAATGCCCAATCTGAGCAAAATCGACACTTTGGCAATCAGTTTCTCTGGAAAACGCAGTTCTCTGAGGAGGGAAACTGTGGAGATATGCTTCCTCATAAGTGTTCAAAAATGGAAAAGCTTAGGAAAAGTGACTCCTTGACAATCAGTTTCTGAGAAAGACGTAGGTCTCTTTTGAGAAATACCTGTGGAGATATGCTTCCTCATAATTGTTTGAAACGCAAAATTGTGTTTTCTGTGTAGGGTACCAGATGATATTGATTCAGTCAAGTGTTGCAGAGCCCTCTCAAATAATTAACCTTTTGAAGTTGCACATTTGTTCAAAAATTGTATTTAATTGGAAACATAAAGCATCCAGAAAGTCCCAAGTAACCTGTCTGTCTTTATTAGCCTGTGTACCTGCCCATTATTCTCTGTCCCAGAGAAGTTTCCAGATGTCTGGGGCCTCTGAACAAGAACTGAACTTCCTTTTCTTTGGCATATCAGCTTGTTGGTAGGCTGGGTCCTGCTTGTTGTCCCTGCCTGGGGGTCCTTATTTCTGACAGTGATGGTGTAGTGCTGTGCCTGTCAGCCATGAACCAGAGGTGTCTATTACCAGAAGGGATTTGGTTCTTGTTTATTTTTTAATTGTTAGTTTTGTGAGATGGGCAATAAAAGAGGAATATTGCTAAGATCTATGGAGCTCCAAAGCCAAGGAAATAACTTTTACTTTATTATAATTATTATTATTTTTGCATCGTTGGAAGCCCATTCTGGAGGAAAATGGGTGAAAGGTGGGTGCAGAACAGGACTGGACTCGGCTTCTGTTCTGTGACAGGGGACTAGAATGAAAACCTAAATAAAGACAGGAGTGTATGAGAAACGTGGAAGAAAGTGGGTCAGCAAAATTGGGGTTATTGCAATGATCTAAAAGTGCGTGGTTTAGGTCAAATATAATGTAGCAAGGTGAAATTCAGAAAATAGCAGGTAATTCCCAAGGATGCATATCTGCATGAAGCCATATCATAATGATGGATGCACAAAGGCAGAAATTGGCATGGATTTGCCTCACGTCTGTCAGAAGCAACAGGATGTACTGGTGGGAATAGATGGACATTGAGCAGTGACATCCCAGAGTGAGAAGAGGGTGCAGGTTGCTTGTTGAGCCATATTTCCTAACATCAATTTATTTTTTTTTAAAGATTTATTTATTTATGCATACCAAACTGGGGACCAAGCCAGAGGTGTAGGGGCAGTGAGAGGATTCACCAGAGACTGAGTGGGGAGCAGAAAAGGCATATCGACAAAGTATACTGCTGAGGGAAGCAGCAGGTAGGTCATGAGAGGTCTGCCGCGCCCTGTGGGTCATCTCCAGGGCGGGGATCAAACTCATGCTGCACTACCAGGGAGGGCCCACATCAATTATTTTTATAATAAATACACTTCAAGAGACGTCTGTCTCAAAGATGTCTATATTTCTTTGTATGCAATGTTAAATACTGTGACTTAAAGAAACAGCTGTGTCACTAACTGGATGGGGTGAGGGTTGTGGGGTAATGTGGTGTGGGATGCAGAATAGGGTGAAGGGTGTAGTACAGGATGTAGGGTGTGGGATGGGGTGAGGGGTGTGGGGTGTAGGTGCAGTGTGCAGGATGAGGATGTGGGGTGCAGGATGGGGTGTGGGATGCTTTCCCCTTTATCAGCAGGGCAGAATTGGCTTGGCCAGTGTGCCCTGGCCCTCCAGAAGCAGAGGCTTGGGGGCTGTGCCTCTGGCCTGAAAGCTGAGTGGGGCCTCATTGTGTATATGAGACAGGCCTGGAAGACAGAACATGTGGGGCCGAGTCCTGCTGAACCACGTGGGTCCTACCCTGGAGGCCAGTGCTGGCACCTGGGAGCCAGGTGAGGATTCTGCATGGGGGGCACAGCCTTCCACCCCAAGTTGGAGAGGGCTGAGTGAGCTGTGTGTGGGCAGCCTGTAGAGGCGGGGCTGAGCTTACCCAGCAGCAGGCTGCAGCAGGGCATGACTGGGCTCAGCACCGGACCATCCTCAGGCTTCTGGGAGACCCAGCTGCGGGGCCACATGGGTGTGCACCCCAGGAACACTGTCAGGATCTGGCCGCTGGGCCTGACACCCCTGGCATGCAGGAGCCCCTCCTCCAGGGGACTGGCAGCTGGGGCTCCATCCATGAGCCCCCCGCACTCCCTGCTTTCCCTCCGCACCTCCTGCCTGTCCCCTGCATGTCACTAGCGCCCAAGCCCAGCGTCAGAATGGGACCGGGGGCGACCCTGGCGCTCCTCATTTACATATGGTGACATTTTGCAGAAATATGGAAACATTAGCGGTGACATAATGAAATTCTGCCCATCAGCCATAGAAGGAATAATGTTACTGTAAAGGTAACCTGTCCACAGTTTGTTATCAAGGAAATATTCCCGCCGCGGAACACGCATTCACCACGCGATGCGAGGGAGCTCTCCCCCGCCGACTGCCGCCCGCTATCTGTCTTCCTGCAGATTTACGGCGCCATCGCTGCTTTCCATGCTAATTACGTGCAGGTCTGGAGAATTTGTTAGTGCTGACACTTGGGGCCCAGTGGGGCCGCAACTCATTATATGGCAACGTCCAGATATATCAGATATTATTAGCTGTCATTAATCTGCTCGGAAGCGTGCTGTGCTGCACTGGGGGAAAGCAGCGAGGGGGTGCGGATGAAATCTGGGACCAGCCTGCACCCTAAGGTCAGGAGGGGCATCAGCCGGCGGAGAAAGAAGGTCTTTGCCAGCGGCTCCAGGCTCAGGAGGAGCCGGGAGGCCCCAGCCATTTGGTACTTTAACACCCCTCTGTGGCCATTTCATGGCTCACCCTGCACTGTAATTATGTGCAATTATACGCGCTATCTGCTCCCTTGTCCCCTGCGCTGGTCAGCAGAGGTTGGGGCCGGCGGGGGGCAGAGCTGAGCCTGGGCCTTGGGCCCTCATTCCCTGAGCTCAGTAATAAGAAACTTCCTGTGGGCAGAGCCGTTGAGCTGCTGCTTAAGAAGGGACTGTATCTGCTCCCTGTTTCCCCACTGAACCCCCAAATGCTGATGTTCTCTTAATGTTCAGTTAAGATTTTATACTATACTATCTTTTGATTTGTCATGAGATCTTTTCTTCTATTTGAATATAGAGATTAACTTCTTTCTATCAGCCCACCCCTCCACCTACCCACCCCTCCAAACATCCACCCCTCCATTCACCCACCCACCCACACATCCATCCATCCATCCACCCATAAGTCCACCAAACCCTGTCTGTCTGTCTCACCCTCCATTCGACCTCGCATCTAATTTCCTCCACTAGATCATAAATCTGTGTGATGCTCTCTGTAGCCCACTGTGTCTTGTCTGGCAGGTTATGGCAGTGCCAGCATGGGTACTTGGGCATGGCTTGACAGAGAAACCAGAGTCGTGATCCCAGTGGGGAGCTTGCCGGGTGGTCGGGAGAGGGACCCCAGAGGGAGTGTGAGTCAGCTCTTCGCATACTTGGTACAGAAGTCAGGTACTGCCAGGCCATCAGTTTCCAGAGCCAGAGAGTCCAGGTGAGACTGGCTTGTGGGGGGACCAGAGGGGTGGCATGACCTGAGTCAGGTCCTCAGTATCTGGAGGGAGCCGCATTTGGGGCTGCGGCATTGAGAAGAAACTGGTGCAGGCCTGGGGGAGCACCGGCCTCTCGTCCAGATGTTGCTAACCCACCCCCAAACAGGGCTGGCTCTGGGGCCTCTCCCCAGGTGTCCTGGAGGGAAGGATGGAGCTCTGGATTCATGTGTTGGACATGGGCGGATGGTGCTGAGCAATATCCTGGAGAAAAAGAAAACCTGGAGGGTTCACGTCAGGGACACAGAGGATGCCAAAGGACGGACGACATGAAGCTAAAGCAAACCATGAGAATTTGAGGGCAAAACTGAACCCACCTGGGGTGGGGGGGGAGGTAGGGAGAGGAGGACCAAGGGCCGTGGGAGACAAGGGATGGTTGTGAGGGTCTGAGTTTGCACCCCTAGATCACATGCACTATTTGCTCCTGTTTTCTCCACACACCCTGGAGTGATGACCATTTATAATAGGAGCTCAGAAAGATTTGGTGTGTAAGTAAATAAACAACAGCGCCTACATTATGAAACACAGTGTGACGATCCCATTTTACCGGCGACGTTTTTTGAGATCTATTAGGAAAGATTCAAACGGTTCCTGGGACTAGGAAAATATCAGCACAGAAAATGCAGTTTGGGGTCTGAGACGCCAACGGCCACGTGTCTGCAGAGCTGCTCGGTCACAGAGCCCTGGTCAGTCACAAGACCTCGGTCTGGCTTCAGGCCCATCCCTTCCCCTGGTCCATCATATGGCACATCCTGAATTCTAGGGGTTTTTCCTAAAGGAAAACCCATTGCCCAGTTGAACCTTTGGGCCTCATCGGTACCAAGTGTCCTGGGAGGACACCCTGGTCTCTCCTCTGCCTCAGCACACCTCGCAGGCCGCAGATGGGGGGCCAGGATGGTGCACCCCTGGGCTGGGGGACCCCCAGTGGCCAGCAGCTCCCGTGAGTTCCCATCGCCACGGCATCCAGCCGCCCTGACGGCCAGCTCTGGACTGACTCTGCAAGGGGCGGTGGGCTGGACACGGGCTGGGAAGATGCAGTTTTGGGACCCTCAGGTTCCAAATAAAAGTAACCAAAAAGCTCATCTGTCTCTTCTCCCACGGAGCAATAGGCCACATCAGAGGGGGCATTTCATGCCGCCTGAAGATTATCCTGCCTGAGGAAGGGCCAAAGCCATGACCAGCAATGGCTTCCCCTGTTCCCGGAGTCATGGATGATGGGGCACCTCCACCTCGAACCCTGGTGCCCGGGCAAACAGCTGCTTCCCTCCGCCTCCCTCTCTCCTCTCTGCATCCTCGGTCCTGTGTGTGTATGGGGGGTGGGGCCCATGATTTGTAGGGTGGTTTTACAGTCTGACCGTCATCCTCCCTTACTTATTTCCAGAGTCTGTTTAAAAGCGGTTGACATCTCATGTTTGCAGATGGCTGCTTGTTCCTATTTCATTCTGTGAGTCTCTCCCGGAGTCTCTCCCAGGCCTTTGCAGGGCTTGTGAAGGGTGGCTGGACATGCACCCTCAGTCGGGATGAAATAGTGAGTGGCTTTCACCCTGGAGAGCCAGAGTCCCCCCCCCCATGTCTGGGTGACATCAACATCCCCCCAGTGCAGACGGGGACCCCTGGAGCTTCCACGCCAGGAGGCAACAGTGTGACTCCTTCCTGCTTCCCGCAGCGCTTGGTGCTGGTGGCGCTTGGTGCTGCTTCTCCGGCTGAGTTGGTGGTTCTGGGGGTGACTCAGGGCGTATAGACCCCTCCTGTCTCCCTACTGTCCCCTCAGCAGTGGGTTTCAATGGCTCCACCTGTTCTGCTCCCCACTGTGTTGCTGGGGAGACAGACCCCCCACCTCTGGTCTGCACCCCAGCTCTTGAGTGCATAAATAATAAACAAATAAATCTTGAAAAATGAAAGAAAAACAAAATAGCAACTGACAGGTATATAGCAGCCAACGAGATGGGGCACAGAGAAGCCTGTCAGCCCCCCAGTTACCCTTGGGCGTGTGTCTGTGATCGGATCTGTTTATAGAAAACCCGACTTTGTGCCAACATGCTGGTCATGAAAAATCAGATTCATAGAAAGGGCATCTCACTGCCAAACCCTGGCGGGCATGGTCCCTGTTGCCCCGAGTCTCTGGGACCCCAAAAGGAGAATGGGTCTTTTAAACCTTCTTGGAATTGTTCTTTAACCAGTCACTTAACATCTTCCGGGGAAAATAATACGGGAATAACCCCTTTTAATTTTGCAATAGGATAATTTATTGTTATGCCAAACATTACCTGTTTTGTTTTGCCAGTGAAACAAACTAAAAAATAGGCTCTTCCCTTGGGCATTCACAAGTGTGATCTGGCCAGACAGCTGTCTTGCCCCTCTCCCTGGAAAATCAGTGGCTGCAACCCCAGACACGCCCAGACACAAGTCAGGGGGCCCCTGACGGCACTGGCCACGAGTTAGAATATCCAGGCTGCTCAAAGCCGCCTTCCCAGAAATGTAATTAGCTTCTTTATGAACTGGTAAATATAGTATCTAGACCCAGGGGGTCTCACTATAGCCACTTTTATTCCCACTTGTCTCCGGGAATCATAAATGGTTGTCTTCCTCTCAAATGGATTAGGACAAATTACATTAGGACGTGATTGTGAATCTGATTAAGGTGGAACAGAGCTCGCGCACTCGCTTTTTTTTTTTTTTTTTACACCCCTTTGGGAGGACCACGGTTTTGTATAATAACCAGAAGACGAAAAAGCCCTTGGCAAGATGCTGTGAAGGCATGTGTTCCTAACACACACAGAAAAGGAATTTGCATGCTTGTTCTGAGATGGGTCCCAACCTTGCATTTCTGCCCCAGCCAGAAGGCTGCAGCTCCGAGGCCTCTGAGCGGAGGAGTTGGGGGTTGGCGAGCGAGGAGTCTAGGCAGTGCATAATTTCTGTTGGGAGGGTAGAGTCCCGGGGAGCGGATTTTTCTTGGCATAATCATCCTTGGAGAGAGAGAAAACGGGCTTCAGGAAGGGCTTCGTCACTGTAGGGGAACTGACTGGCGGGGCCCAGGTAGGTAACAGGGGGGCAGCGGAGGGAGCCATGGAGTGGGGAGGGGGGTCCCAGACCTCAGCCCTTGTGAGGACCCCCTTTCCTGCAGGTGAAGGCGGTGGCGTTCCAGGGCAGGACCTGGGGCTTGCGACTCAGGGCTGGGCCTGGGTTCTGGGGTGCCCCAACTGATGGCCGTCTCCAGGACAGGACCCCGTTTCTAGTTGCAGCAATAAAACCTGCATGGTTAGTGCCAGGTGCAGGTTCTAGACCGTGGACCTCACTGGAGCAGCCAGGCCATCCTCGGGCTACTCTGGGCTGAACTCCCGCAGGCCAGGGAGCTGACCATGCTGACTGGTGCCCCACACTGGAGGCCCAATTGACTGTGTCCCTCTGACTGGGACCCCAGCTCAGGCTGAGCACCCAACGAGTCAGAGAACTTGGGCCCCTGTACTCACCTGCTCCCCAACTCTCAGAAATTATAGCCCAATACCTGGGTGGTTATGCTGCCCTCACAGCACCAGACCCAAAGGGCCCGAAAGGGGACCCATGTTTGCTGCACCATTCAGCGCTGTGGCTGTGCAGAGTTCTCTCTGCTCTCCAGCGTGCTGTGCTAGAAGGTTCTGGCCACCTTTCTTCTCACCTGTGATTCCATGCAGGTGAGCATCTCTGCAGCCCCCCAGCCTCAACCCTGCTGGCCAGTCTTTCTCTGGATCCAGCCTCCCCTCACTCCTGTCAGCCCTTCTCTCTCTGCAGATCTAGCCTCCCCTCACCCCTGCCAGCCCTTCTCTCTCTGCAGATCCAGCCTCTCCTCACCCCTGCCAGCCCTTCTCTCTTTGCAGATCCAGCCTCTCCTCACCCATAGGCCAGTCTCTCTCTCTGCAGACCTAGCCTATCTCCCTGCTGGCGGGGGATTCTGCAAGACGACTTGCCCCTTCCCCCCAGTTTCGCTAGTGGCCTCTGTCAAGTGCCCAGAACTCCCTGGAATATGTCCCATTCCTGTGGGCTCCTCCGGCTTCCCAAGCAGGCAGCTAAGCTGGACAGGCCATCAGAGCAGGCAGAATTCAGGGAACATGCAGTGGGCTACTGTTCTCCCCGGCTTCCTGTCCAGCCCTGTGGGGGACCCCTGAGCCCTGCTGGCTTCAGCTCTAACCCCCGGCTCATTCTGGGGCCTCCGTACACCTCCCCGACTCGGGAAGAAGGTTGTTCAGGGCTAGCAGTGAGATCCTAATGTCACTATCTAGCGAATTTTGAAAGGCATTTGAAAACCCCCTAACTCCATGCATTCCCAGAATAGCGATGACCCATCTCCACGTACACCTAGGCTACCCCAGTAGCTCCTGCTCCAAAAAGCTAGTCCCCTGATATTTTTTCTTATCTCAGTGTTTATACAAATTTTGTGCTGCTACTGTTAATACCAGACTGATGATGTCTCTACATCATGATATCCCTGTGAGGCTGCGGTCTCTTTGGCTTGGTTGTGACAGGGGTGGACATGGGTCTGAGACTCCTTGTGTCCCCAGGGGTGGGGACCCAGCACACAGATCAGCTCAGTTCTCCTGGGAGCACTGGGAGGCCCCCTAGAAGGTTGTAGGCAGTTCATATTCTGCCTAGAGGAGCTAAAGCCGCCTCCACACTGCACAATACCGGCCAGACTTTCCCGCCGACGGGTGGGACCCACTGACATGTCTGAGGATGAATGCTGGAAGGTGGACCCCGAGTTACTCCACTGCTGCCCTCCATGCAGTGTGTGACCACTTTCTGTTGATTCAGACTTCCTGGGATCCCCATCATGTCCTTGCCACTCTAGTGCCCCTGTCCTCACCACACCTCTGTCCTTACAATCCCCCTGCTCCCTATTTCCTACTCCCCTGCCCTCCCCACTCTCCTGCTCCCTACTCTCCTGCTCCCTGTTCTCCCCACTCTCATGCTTCCAGGATTACCCATCACCCTGTCATGTGCTGGGTTTCTCAGAAAGCCACGAAGCAAGACTTTTGGACGAGGAGGAAGAAAGTCACTTCTAGAAAGTCAGCTTTGTGAATGTCGGGTGGATGGGGCATCTTAGAACCCTGCGAGGCTGAGGCGCTGGTGCCAGGATCACCGCCCCGCTCATCGGTGTGCGACCTCACAAGTGCCAGTCGGGGTCTCAGTCCGCAGCTACCACGTGGGAGAAGAGGAGGCGTGGGGGTCGATGCTCACCCGTCCTGTCACGCCGGCTCCTTTTGCTGTGATTTAAGAAACCACAGGCCGTCGAAAGCCTCCCTTTGAAATGTCAACTACAAGATTCATTTCTGTGCGCTCTAATCCAAATGTCAGACCTGTGAGCTGAACCATCCATCTCAGCAGAACTTCCCAAGCTTTACTCATCCATGTGCCGTCTGGAGGGGTGCGTCCTGGTTGGGGCCTCCCCAGTCTGCTGCGCACGATCTGGGGAGCACTGTCTAGGCGCATTCTAGGCCAGCCACACCCCAGCAGGGCAAGACCCGAGACTCCTCCCCGTAGCTGCGGGAAGTTGGAGTCTGTGCAGTCTCCACGGATGCTCCTGGGCTCTCCCAGTGCGTGTGGGCACAGGGGCCAGAGCAGGACAAGGCTGAGAGCTGAGTAAAGGCACACTTTCGCCCTGTGTGATGCGTCCTGACAGCGCGTCCGCTGGGTGGTGGGCTGTGCAAGGCCAGTGCCCAGGGGATGATGGACAGTGGTCTGGACATATACTGTCCATCTGGGGTCAGGGCCCCTGGCCGTGCCCACTCTGTACTCAGCCACTCGGTGTCAGAGTTCAGAGTTCCCTCCCTCCATTCCCCTCCCCCCTCCTTCCCCTTCTCCCCACTCCCTTCTACATCTCTTTCCCCCTTCCCCTTCCCTCTCCCTCCTTCCCTCCCTCTCTCCCTGTCTCCTTCTCTCCCTCTCTGTCTCTCTCCCTTCCTCTCTGTCTCACTGTCTCTGTCACTGCACACTTTTGAATGCTATGATTTCTGGTGGCACATTTGAGGGAATTCACAGAAAGCATCATGTGGGCTGATAACCATCATGTTCAATCACGACTCTCGGCAAAGGTCTCAAGGTGACTGTGAACGTCCTCCTGTTTAATGCGCAGCTTGTTTGACCAGGAATGTTGCAAAGGCACCCACTCAGTGTCCCGCCCTACCTTTCCCTACAGGCAGTGGCAAGTTCCTGCCGGAACTCTGCTCTTTCTCTGGCTGTCACTGGTGGGAGACCTGGACTGCCTCAGGGACTCAGCTGGGACGAGGTGCATGGACAGTGGATGACACTCACAACTGGCCTCAGGCTGTGGGGTCCTGGATCTCTATTTGCCAGGAGACTCAGATTCCAGTTTCTGAAAGCATTGCTCGAGCCTGATAGTCAACAGAATAAGCACTGAAGGAATCAAGTCTCAAGTTCCTCAGACATGGATAAGCGGTAACAGGAGGCAAAACAGAGGCTTTTAATACAGACACTGGGATCTAGTCCAAGAGTTTTTACTTAGTGTGTTGGGCAATGGTGAGACACAGTTATATCTGCATAGTTGTGTTAGTCATTGCTTCCCTGTAATGATTGATCAATACATCTATCATCTGTATTGGTCAGTTCAATTTCTCAGATCTCCCATCCACCCATCCATTCTCCACCCATCCATCATCTATCCACCCATCCATCCATCCACCATTCATCCATCCACCCACCATCAGTCCATCCATCCATCCACCCATCATCCACCCATCCATCTACCCACCATCCTTCCATCTACCCGCCCACCCACCTATCCAACCATCATCCATCCACTCACCCATTTACCCATCCATCCACTCACCCATCTATCTATCCACCTACCCATCCACTCACCCCACCACCCACCCACCCACTCATCCATCCATCCATTCACCCACCCACCCACCATCCATCCACCCATCCATTAATCCATCTGCCTGCCTACCCACCCACCCATCCATCCATCCACCCATCTATCCATCCATCCATTTGTCCATCCATCTACCCATCCATCCATTTGTCCATCCATCCATCCACCCACCACCATCTACCCATCCATCCATCCACTCACCCACCATCCATCTATCCATCATCCATCCATCCTTCTGCCCACTCATTTATCCACCCATTCACACACCATCCTACCTCACATCTCTCAGGGTCTTATAAGCTTGTACCAAGTTGAGATGAAGCTATCCACACTGACTGTGCCTCTGGGCTCCTTAGCTGTGCTAACACCTCACTAGGGAGATGGGCTTGTCCAGAGCACTTTGCTGGATCCAGGCATGACCCAAATGTGGGAACCAAGGTGTACTCACTGTACCTGAAGTGACCACCTGCTAAGGTAACTGCTTTCCTCACTGAGTGACCAGCCCAGCGGGCAGCACTGGCAAAGGGTTGGCCACCTGAATGTCCACCAATGGCCACTGAGATTTTTTGTGGCCTCAATTAGAAGTGAAGCAGGGGTAGTGGGGGAGGCTGGGAGGTCAGACCTTGTCCCATTTTCACTATTTAGGGACTAATTATCGTGCTCTTTGAGCCCTTTCGTCCTGTGACCAGCTCATTTCACTGCTCATTAGCACCCCCACTACACCAGCGGGTAGACAGGAGCTAATAAAGCGATTAGAAGTGATAATATGCAAATGAGCCATGCTGGTTTTCTACGCAGGCCATTGTGATTCTTGATTAACAGGAGGCTTTGGGATTACCTCGGAGTTGCCTCGGCTGTGCACCCCCATTGGTGAACACAGACAATCAAAATATAGGTTGGCCCACTTGTTTCAGAAGAACAATGAGTACACGACTGTCCAGAGACCAGCCCTTGGTGCTGAAAGGCTGGCAGCAGGGGTGTGGCTGTTGGTGGGCAGAGAAATGCGCTGGTTGCAGGTTCCATGTGCCTACTGGGGTGCCCAGGCAGTGGCTCCTGCAGCTACATTGTGCACCACACTAGCACGGGATGGGGGCATCGCTGGCATGTAAGCAGGGACACAGGTTGAGATCAAGCCCTGCATGCGGGTCTCCAGGATGGGAATCTGGGGGAGAAGGTGGATAAAAGAAAATTAAATTCATGAGAACCAAATTTCTACAAGGATCGTCTCCCCACAATTGATGGAGAAAACCAATAAAACCAAAAGATGAAGTTTGAGAACTGAAGGGATCAGAGACACAAGCCCAGGATGCCTCAGCCTTGGCAAGCTGAGGAGTCGCCGGGGATCTTCAGCCTGTGTGAGAACCAGGTCTGCGTTGGGCCGTGTGTCTGGAGAGTGGGGTGTGTTGTGAGGTCGCTGCTATCTGTGTATAACTTGTAGATCAATAGAACAGTGGAGATCAACTACAAATAGTGTAGGCAGATAGGGGAAGACTGGTAAATGTGTCTATCTGTATTTTCTATTTGACTTTGTTTCCATATCTACTTATCATCTGTCTGCTAGTTGTCTATATATGTTATCCACTCACCCATCCATCCATCCATCTATCCATCCATCCATTCACCCACCCATCCATTCACCCACCCACCCATCCACCCATCTAATTAGTGTCTTTGGGTCAAAAGGGGGTCTTTTTACCTACTGACATAACCTGAGATGGCCATTCTTTCAGATGATGTACTCACAGTGAAATCTGGAATAAATCCATGTTGCTCCAGTGAGCCACCTAGAGTAAACTTTTGTTTTGAGGGCCAAGACCAAAATAATTAAAATAATGATGAAAGACACATTCAAAGATCAAAATCGCCTAATTGGGCCCAATACCAGTTCTCTGTGTGGTTTTCTTGTATCTTTTGATAGGTGAAACTTCATAGTCCTGGAAAGTAGCCTGATCTTGAATTCTCCTTCCAATCTTAACACCTGATGTGTCCATAAAATGTGTTGTAAAAAATCATTACAGTTAGTAAAAAGTCATCATTGGTTTTCACAATGCAGTTCTGGAGTTGGATGATAGGTTCGCCAGCCCATTCTGGTTGCACAGAATAAATATTCTGTAATAAAAGAATCATTGTTCTTTCAAGGGGGGTCCTCTGGGAAGGGCTGAGGACAAGTGGGTCCATCTGCCAGTCTCCCAAGACTGGCAAGATTCTCTATTTTTACTTCTTTGATGTGTCTGGGTTTAAACAGGTATAAGTGAAAGCCAAGAGTGGGAGGAGAGAGTGTGGGCATTTTTTCATCTGTGCTTAAAGTCTAAAGAAAGTGGCTGCTATAACATCCAAGCTCTGACAATAGGCCAACTTATTGTCATCACACACACCCACATGTGCATACATACATGTTATAGTATGTGAACTTAAGAAACCAGAATGAACCTGCCCCATGAGTGACACCTGAGACGTTTCACCACCCACAGAAGAGCCCTTTCCAGCCTCAGTTCTGTATGCATAAATAAATAAATCTTTAAAAATAATCCATTTGGGAGAAAGGACTATTCTGGGTCTTTGGGGAATGTGTCTGGATGGAGGTGACAGATCAGGGAACCCCATTACAGGTGGTGGGTGGCTGGCAGACAGCAGGGTCCCTCCTGCCCCTCATGGACTTCCTTCTCCAGGCAGCCCCAGCAGTTGGGAATAAGAGACAAAGTAGGTGTAATGAGAAGCTTAGCTCTAAATGTTGCTCCCAGGGTGTGGGTGAAGATGCCCTGGCTTCCCAATCCCCTGGTCTCCCTCAGTCCCCCCAGGCCCCCAGTCCACCTCCTGGCCCCCCAGTACTTCCCTTGGCCTCCCAGGCCCATCCTGACCCCCCAGGTCCATCCCAGCCCCCTCAGACCCCCCAAGCTCTCCAAGACACCCCCCAACCCCCAAGCCCACCCTGGGCAGCCCCACAGAGGGGCCGGAAGCCAAGGCCACACAGCGGCCTGCACTTGCCGATTTGGTTTCCCAGCAGCTGTCCATGGGGATAGTTAGATGGCAGAGGACAAAGGGGGGCAGGGGGAGAAATAAAAAATGGGGAAATAATAGCATTTGGCTCAGAACCTCAGACATGAGAGTCCTCAGCTTCCCTGATGCTCAGAAATGCCCGAGTCCAGGGGGTGCAGCTGGACCGAGTGTCCGTGGTCTGCCCATCACCTCTAATGAGGTCTCATTTTCTGAAAATGAGACACCATCTCACTTGATCTCTCCAAAACCAAATCTAAGGGCGTGTGT
>NW_004567166.1:570645-585063 GCF_000260355.1 Condylura cristata
GTTCAGAGAACAAGGCTAACACCACACCCTCTGACTTATTTACTTCCCTTTTGTGTTAAATAGGGCATGGGCCCCTCAGCTAGCTGGCTGCGGCCTGAGGGGCCCCCCCTCTCCCCAGACCACCTCCCCCATGGTCACTGATTCAGGGGTGCGAGAGGGGGCAGTTGGTCCAGCTATGGCAGGGGAAGCACATGTTAATCAGAGGGAGGAGGACGCAGACCCACAAAGGAGGCCAGTCCTGGCTGTCCTGCACAGGCCTAGAACACTCCCGGAAATCAATATGAATGAGCCTGCCTGTGCCCCTGGGGGCCCCCCATTAGACACATGATTAACCCGATTATGTTGTAAAGCCACCAAGGTAACCGGGCTGGCCTGCTGGCACTTCCTCCCGGCCAGGCCCAAGGGCCAGGCGGGCCTTTGTGTCCACTGAGTGAAAAGAAGAGACAGGCAAGAAAGCCAAACAGGGCGATGAGGGACACAGGGATCGAGGAAGGGTGGCTGGACCTCTGTGCTGAGCAGGGTGAGAGCATCCCTCTCACCCAGGTGGTCACTGCCCCCTCAGCCCTGCCCCCCTACCCCGTCCACACCCCCCCCATGTGACTGTGACCCCTTTGTGGCCAGGGAAACAAGAGATGTAGATTTAGCTGCAGGGGGGAAGGATGCAGACCCCGCTATCCCCCTGCTGGCCACTGGGCACACCCACAGTGACAGGCTGCCAGCTGCAGCTCCGGAAATGCAATGATGGAGTCAGCTCTGAAAACCGGGTGCCTGAGGGGTCAATACCTCATGGGTGTCTTCTGCCCATGCTGGGTCTAAATCACCAGTGCCTCTCCCCACAGTCTGAAGCGATTCGTATTTCTAGAGAGAAGTTAACCTAAAAGTCTAAAAAATGCTAAGAGATGTTGGATACAAAACAGAATATTTTGGTAAAGTACAAATACATGCAAACTACCTTGGGAAGCCTGAGGGGTGTTCAATAAAGGCATTTGACATAAGCAGAGTTTGGGGGGCGCCAGAATCAGCATAAAACGATTGGGAGAACTTTTGAACATAGGACTGTGTGATTCAGCTTTAATTGCTTTATTTATTTGCTTTGTACCTCAGCTGCTTTTGGATGGAAGATACACACACACACACACATACACACAAAGCAAATCTTTAGGAAAAAATATATAAATATATATAAAAGAAATACATATCTTCTTTTTTTTCCCTAAATATTCATTTACTTATGCATACAGACTGGGGTACAGGCCACAGGTGCAGGAAGGAGTGAGGACTCCCCAGAGACAGATTGGGGAGCAGAATAGGCAGATCTACTGAAAGCCACTGCTGAAGGGAGCAGTGGGGAGATAGGAGAGGTCTGCTGCACCCTGGGGGTCACCTCCGGGGTGGGTATAGAACTCATGCTGAAGTAGCTGTGGCCTGCTTTGCAGCGCTGTGCTTTAACTGGCTGTGCCACCAGGGACGGCCCGATATATATTTTCAAATTTGTTGACTGGTGTTACCCTTCCTCTAAAACAGCACGCCATTTATGGGACATAAAACCCACATCATCTTCCCCAAGCTCACTCTGTAAACTATAATACTGAGGGAAAACCTTCTGCTTTTTAAGTCCATATTGACTTTGTATCTATACAGCTGATATTCTTCTCGAGGAAGATGCACCCAAACTTATCCTCACTCATGACACTATCGCAAAATTCCATGTTGGAAGAGAATTGCTAATATTTTAGGGATTCAGCCAATTGTCCACTGAATGAGTCTAAAAGAAAAGTGTTAAGGTCGATAGAGCTACTAGGCACAAAGTGAATAATCACTTGATCAAAGAGAAGTTTGTCTCTTGTCTTCCAGCACCCTCTGTTGCAAAATTCTTGCGCAAAATCAGTTTGGGGGCTCAGGCCCAGACCAGAGCTTACACTCCGTGAGCATTTGAGCAGAGATGTCCCGGTTACTGAGCAAATAGCTTCTTTCCATGAAAACCGCCATCTAACTGATGAGACAGACATGTTTCCAAATGACCTACCTGCTCCCTTTTGCCTGACAGCAGAATCACAGAGCCAACCGGCTTGGGTGACGATGGCCCTGTGTAGAACATTAGAAATTGGGGGGATTTTTCTCAGGCGGGAGGAAGGGTCTGTCTGTGGTGGGCACTGTGGCCCCACTTCCTGGCCCTCAGTCCTCCAGGGAGGACCATGAGCACATGCGGTGGTCTGGGTAGGAACAGGGGTATGGCTTGATCCTCAGAGTGTGAGACCCCTCGCTCTTGACACATGTGGGGTGGTTTCAAATAAGGTCTGAATAATAAATGAGATGTTTTTGATGTCCAATTTCATATGTTTGTTTGAATATGCAGAAATGAAAAAAAATTGAAATGATAAACGATGAGCTTTCGATACGTTGTTCATATTTAATATACTTTTTGATTTCCAGTTATATCACCAATGGCATAAAAATTCATGTGTTATTAAAACATTTGTCAGTCCTTATGGAACCTTTCAGTCGCTCTGCCTCAGAACACTTGTTTTATTTATTTATAGCTGGGATCTAGGCTGTTTATCAGGTGAGGGATTCCACGCTGAATTCCGTCTTCCTGGGAAATCTCTGTAGACCCATTTCCATTCGGTAAAGGATGCCAGAGATATGTGGAGTGAAACCCCATGTTGATCACCGCTCTGGGGGCGACTTTACCCCAACTCTGCAGGTCAGCCTGAGCGTCGGTAGTGGGGGGCTCTGGGTTGGGGTTTCTTCTGGAATGGAGAGTGCAGGGGACTCTGCCAGGGCAAGGGGAAGCAAGGATGAGACTGATGGAGTTTTCTGGGCCCAGCATCTTGTGAAGAATGCCCAGGGCCTGTCTCTCTATCGAGACCAGCTTTGCAATTCGTATCAATCCCTCCTAAAGCAAAGGACGCCCACATTTTGGCCCTCTCTCAGAAGTAGTAGTCACGTCCAACAGCTTATTCTTCCAAGTCTGCAAGAGGAACATGTTCCACCAGGACATTCAAGGAATTGAATCAAAAATTGCTACTATCTGCACCCGGCCTGGTGGCTCAAGAGCCCACTCTCAGGAATGTCTGCAGCTAGCTTGATCTAGCTTGTTTCTCCAGTTGTCTTTTTAATATTTAAATCGAGGTGAAAATTAAGTCTAAAAAATTGCTTTCATTTTTCTTCGTTTGGAAAGCTTGCGTGCTGGCTGGGCTGCTGTTATCAGGATGTAATGGTCTATAGCCAGTGAACATGTTTTATTAGAGTTCGCTTTCATTCCATCCTCCACGCGCCATCATTATTTACCCGAGGATGATCATATTTCAAGCTATTAATGCACCCTAATGGCACAGCAATAACAGAAATCAAAACAAATTAAAAAATACTCAGCGTCCGTGCCAACAATTACTGTCACATTCACGTTCGACGTCTGCCAGTTCCTGCCCGATCCAGAGCACTTTCCTGTGTTCCAGTGATAACATCACGGCCCCACTCTAGTCTGCTCCTGTTGACATGCTGCAAAGAAGCACGTGTGTTTCACCCCTCGGCAGGGAGCTCCAGGCTCCACTGAGTATTCTAAGGACCCGCTGCCATCGGGCCAGGGCATGCCTATGGTTATGCGCCTTTCCATGTTACCCCGCCGTTTCCAGTTACCCTGTCAGCATTCAGTCTTCCCCTGGCACGTGTTTTGTAAAAACAGCTTCTCTTTCTTTCTTCTCCGGACCATCCTTCCCTGAGTGCCACACGTTCAGCTTCCCACTGGGTTCAGTTTCTGTGCCCCTTTGGCCGCTGTGTCCCTTACAGATGCACCATCTTTTAATACCGTCTTTTTCAGTCCAAACCATTGCTTAAGAAAGCCTGTAAGGGCTCTCCCTGGTGGCGTAACAGGTTAGGACACAGCCCTGCAAGCTGGCAGCAGCTGTTTCAGTGAGAGTTCGATCCCCAGCCCTGGAGGTGACCCCCAGGGCACGGCACACCGACCTGTCTCCCCACTGCTCTCCTCAGCAGTGTACTCCATCCATCTGCCTGTTCTGCTCCCCACTCTGTCTCTGGTGAATCCTCTCACCCGCCGTACCTCTGGCCCATACCCCAGCTCTGCCTGTATAAATAAATAAATCTTAAAAAAAAAAAAAAAAAGCCTGTAAGGAAAAAAAAATCTGTACCAAACTACTCATCAGCTTCAGCTCCTTCCTCAAGGCCATTTTGAGTGTATTTGGCTTCACATTTGCTTGGGGTCCCAGGCAAATAAAAGGGTAACATGACACCAGGTTTGGGATACCAGGTGTGAGTTCCTGGCCCATTCTCTCCATGAGAAGCATTTTTTTTTTTTTTAAGATTTATATATTGGTGCACACAAGAACTGGGGTACAGGCCAGAGGTACGACATGAGATGAGTCACCAGAGACAGAGTGGGGAGCGAAATGGGGGGAATGACTGAAGTCCACTGCTAAGGGGGCAGTGGGAGACAGGAGGGGTCTGCTGTGCCCTGGAGGTCCCTCCCTGGCAGGAATGAACTCAGGTCACAAACTTTATGCTGGTGTGGATTGAAGATTCCTCCAGGCCTTTTGAGGCCATTTCATCCCCATCCAATCACCCATGAGAAAACAGCCTGCAGGTATGTATGTCTGCTCCCCAGATCATATCACCTCCTTGAAAACTGATCAAAACATCTCCAATGTGTGTCTAGCATCAAACACCCTCCTGCTGTATTTTATTTCTTCCCACACAACTTCTCTTCATGGCCACTGTGTTTTTTTAATACTCAGTGTCTCGAGACGGTTACCTGTCTGGTGCCTAAAAGACCTCTCTTCCCGCCCTTGCCGTGGAGGACATTGGGTCTTGTGTCCAGCTCCAAGATGACTGGTGAAGCAAGGCTCTTTGCCACCCTGAGTAGTCTCTGTTGTTCTGTCCCCTCCATTTGGCACATTTTCTGAAAGCCTGCGACAAGGAGGCCGCACCCTGCATCTCAGCTCCCCACCTCTCATACCCACCCTGGATGCCTGGAGTGTCCTCCTGGCCAGTAATGTCTGGCTCTCCCCTTCACGAGTCGGCTGCTACAGCATGTTGCGCATTTATCAGGGATGCTCTAAACCCCGCTAAAGCTGACAGAGAACAAGCCAGGGCTGACAGCTGTGCTCCACTTACCGCTGATTAAAGGCCGCAGGCCTGAGAGCCATTCCCGCACCGGACTCTGGCCTAACCACAGGAGGGGCGCCTCTCCATGGTTGCCTCGGCCTGCAGGCCCCCAGCACCTCTGGGGGCGACATGTGCAGCTCAGAAGAAGCAGTACAGATACTCAGCCACACAGGACACAGGTCACCATGTCCACCTGGGCAGCAAGCAAGCGTCCACTCTGGCTAATAATTTCACTTGTAGAGCCTCCCATTCTGAAATACCTGTGTCTGGCTGTATGCTTTGAAAAATTTTTTGGCTAAAATCATTCTAGTTCTCACTGTTTTCAAGCCGGAGCTTTCATTAACAAGGTGCCACCTTCCCCCTTTAGCTAGTTTGCTGCACCCAGACCTGATGCTCCACAGGCTGATAAGACACAACTGAAGCTGGTGCTGGTGCTTGGGTGGGGCGGGGACGGGCTGGGCTTGGGTCTGGGGTCGGGCAGGGCTGGGGCAGTGCAGGGCTGGGGCGGGGCTAGGGTCAGCTCCCAGAGAGGCTGGGGCTGGGGCCCGGCGGGGCGGCGTGGGGCTGGGGCCAGGCTGCACCCACACTGGCTGGGTGGCCTTGTCCTCAGCTTCAACTGCTCTTTGAGCTTAGGGCCTGCTGCCCAGCTAGTCACAGACGCTCGTGTCCGCGAATGCCGGCTGGCTGCCCAGAAACCACACTGGCTCTTGTGCCATTGCACTGGGCAGAGATGGGGCGGGGTGTCCAGATGGGGCTGGCAGTCTGGTGGGCTTTGGGAGCAAGGACCGATGGTGTCAGGTGCCATCTTGCTGGGCCGTGGGGCCCTCGAGACCGGGTCCAGGATCCCTCCAGCCCATGGCTCTCCCTGCTGCACTTCGTGCCACTCCCCGTGCGTTAGGAGTCGGGGCGCCGCCCCCCACAACTCCCCACCACTTCTCCCCACTCCCTGCTGCTCTTAGCCTGTACCTGAGACTGGGAGGTCACCTCCAAGCTGTTGAGGGGGACCCAGAAGGGCCTGTGCTGAGACGCCTCTTTGGCTGATGAGACTGGTGTATCCTTGTTTAAAATGGAGGGCATGTTCTGGCCCCAGGCCACCCAGCTGCTCATGAGCAGAAGCCATGGGCTACCTGTGTGTTGACCCACCCTGGTGAGCTCACCTGAGCCTGGTGATCTGGGCTGCCCAGATGCAGGCCTGGCACTGGGCACAGGTGCAGGGAGGCCCAGGGCAGCTGCCAGGAGCTGCCTGTTCTAGGGAGGTCACAGCCAGGCCAGTGTGGGTACAGCTGGGGAAGGTGAGGCTTACAGACCTGCCCAGGCACACTCACCCCTTCTCAGGGCAGCACCCTACAAACTGAGGCCTGAGGGGCCCAGGACCTGGCCAGAACAGCGGCCCCTGGAGCATTGGGTGGCCCTACTGGGGGGCCCAGGACCCCCACACCTCTTTGCTCTGCTAAACGAGGAGGAGACTGAGCTCCCGGCTCTGTCCCTAGACTTAGAGGAGAGGGAGCTGGGGGTTGAGAGCAGAGAGGGCACCGGCAACAGGGAGAAGCCCCGTCCTGGCTGGGTCTGCAGCCCCATCTGCCCCTGCACACTGCGTTTCTCTCAGCTGCAGAGGAGGCTGCTGCTCCCGTGCACTGGGCTGGCCAGAAGCCTGGGCCCTGGTGCCCTTGCTGCCTCTCCTGCCTCACTGAGGGACAGGGTGGGTAAGGAGACCCGCTGGGGCTGGGCAGAGTGGGGGCCTCTTTCCAGCTTCCAAACAAGGGTGACAGGAGTTTTGTGCAGCCCCCTCCGTGGAGAAAATGCGGAGTCTTGCCGGGCGGTCAGATGGGTGGACGGACAAACAGGTGGACAGACAGATGGGTGGACGGATGGGTCTCCAAGGTTCACGGTGACCCCTGTCATGGTGAGCCCTTCTGTGTGATGCGAGAGAAACATGCATACGTGTGCGCAACTGTGTGCACAGGAGGTTCATACACAGACACACACATGGGGTAGGTGGGCAAGTTGCATGAGTGTGCACCCATGTGTGGGTGTGTGTTGGGGGTCCTTGTGTAGCTGGGTGCCTGCGTGTGGTTTGTGCAGGTGCACAGATATATGTGTGCTTGTGTGTGCTTGGGTGTTGGGGTGTGCCTGAGTGTGCCTGGATATTGGGGTGTGCCTGGGTGTTGGGGTGTACCTGTGTGTGCCTGGGTTTTGGGGTGTGCCTGTGTGTCCCCGGGGTCATGTGCACATGGCTTAATGAATGACGGCTGATCTTGTAACCCCTGACCTTGCTGTGACTCGGTGTCCAGCCCTGTGTGGCATGGCACCCACGACCCCTGCTGGAGCACGCAGGTGGCCCCTGCCATGGCCATTGTCTCCTGGGGCCCTCGGGAATACCAACCTGCAGGGCGGGCCCAGCCTCCTCCAGGCATGGGGTTCACTGTGCCTGCAGGCTGTCTGGGTCCACCTACCTCCTCCTTCCAGGGCGCAGATTTCAGGGCGTCCCCTCTCCTTCACCCGCAGGCCCTAGGACACGCAGGTAGCCACCGCGCCCTGAAATATGTCTCTAAGGAAACGGCGCTAATTAGTATTGGAATTTACAGCCTTCCATTTTATTGACTTGTCCTACTTTCTTCGATAATTAACTAATGAGTAAAGTAATGAGCTACGCTAGTCAGTCATGCTGTTCAATTAAACGGCAAATCAATTATTGAAAATCGTTTCGGACAGCTCTTGCTCAGCGCGCCACGGGTGGACAGGGCAGCATGGGTGGGAGGGCAGAGTGGGGCTTCCCTGCCAGCAGGCCCGCTCAAGTAGGCGCACCTGGGCGCCTGGGCGCAGCAGCCGCAGAGCCTGGGGACAAGGGGCATCGGGGAAACAGCTTCCGGTGGGGTTGTGGTGGTGAGGTGTCTCCCAGGGCAGGAGCTGGGCCACCTCCGGCTGGGAGGACATTAAGCGCAGCAGGTGAGTCGGACACCTGGCTGGTTGCAGCTGAGGGGCCCAAACAGTCGTGAATGGTGCATTTTGCATGTTTGCTATGTTGCTTTGACTGTGTGGGAGCTTATCCTGGAATGTTTTACCTAAAACAAAATGCACAGCCTCCATTGGGAGTGAGAGCATATTCAGTCTCTGCAGTGAGAAGAGTATGTGAGACGCACAGGTGCCCAGTACAAGCGTACACATGGCACATGTGTGCACATGTGCATACCCCCACGTGCACCCACACAGACGCACAGCACAGAGCATGCAACAAAACATGAAGGCTCACACACTCTGCACACATGTGCACACACACCTGTGCACAGCCATGCATAGCCCCGAGTTTGCAGACACACAGTGCAGACACCAGAACGGGGCCCCCACACAGCACACAACACGCTTGAACACAGCCGCATAGCTCATAGCACACACAGAGAACACAGGGCATGGCAGGCAACCCCACACACAGGCACACAGACACAGGACACACAGTGTGTACATGGTGCTCACAACACAGCACACATGGATGCAGGTGTGCATGGCACCTGAAACAAGGCATATACCTGTGTGCATACCTGCACACACCTGCACACATACACGTGTGCACATACCTACACACACACCTGGACACTCACGGACACACATGTGCACATCACACATGTACTGGCAGCTCACAACACACTGTGCACACAGACACAGCATCCAAAACACAGCACATACCTGCACACACACACACCTATACACACAAGGACATACACGTACACACCACACACATACTAGCAGCTCACAAAACACAGCATACACAGACACAGGTGCACATAGCACCTCAAACACAGTGCACTCTTGCACAAATGCACTCCTGCATATGCACATATGTGCACACACTTGCTGGGAGGCTCCAAGTAGGTGGCCATGTGCTGATGGGAGCAGATGTGGATTCCGCGGGTTGGCCCAACCCCGAGACTGGTGTAGCGTCCCTCCTTGCTGGCTACACCTGTCCAGGTTTTCTCTCCTTGCTTCCCCTTTGGTCCTCGATAGCCCACCCTGCGCCTGTCCCCTGCAAGCTCACTCTGTTCATTTCCCAAGTCTGTGCCATTTACTGATTATTTCTTTGGTTTTCTTTTGAGGTAATACTTGTTCCAGTGCTGACTTAGGGCTACAGGTCAAACCTCCTCAGAGGCACGTCCCCACACCATACCCACTGCCAAAGCTCCACAACCACCCACCAGCAGAGCCCCACACTCCCCTCTGGGTGGCCTCGTCCTATAGTCAGAGTGTGAGGGTTTTCTTTCCTTTGTTTTGTCTGTTCCTTTGTGTCTCCTGCATGAGTGAAATCATCTGGGATTTGTCTGTCTCCTTCTGACTTATTTCACTTTGCATGATCCTCTCTAGCTCCATCTATGCCGCAGTAATGGCAGGACTTCATCTTTTTCATGACTGAGTAGTATTCCACCATGTAAAGTTCACACCTGCTGGTGTCCTCACAGTACTAGATGAGCATGGTATATTTTTTAGAACATCCCACATCTAGTCCACAGTCTGTCAAAGCCTCCAATTATAAACACTGTAGGCTATTGGAACTCCTAATAACCATCACTATTTTTAAAAGGATCTTTAATCAGATCTGTTCCGTCCTCATGTCCGCATCTGGAAGTCTTTTATCAGCAATAGGGTAGAATAATCATTCTATCTTCCTTTCACATAATCCATGAAGGTTATGATTTTAGAGTTCTTACGATGCTTACAAATATCTTCTTCTAAGAAAACTTGAGTACAATTTTAAATGGGAAAACGTTTGTTAGCATGAGAGAATCCAATTGGCACCTTCAAAGTATCTCCAAATTCTTTAAAGGTGTGAAGAGAGATTTTATCCCTTAAACTCTAGTTACAAACCTTAACCTTCAAAAGTGATTAAGCTCTGTTATGGGAACAAGAAAGCAAAGCAAATGAAAGCCAGGTCAGGGAAGCAAGACCAGTTTCTATTTCCAAACAGTCTTCGTTCTGTGTTGTGTTCCTGCCTGGGAGGAGCCGCCCCATACGAACCGAATTAGCATTTACACATGAATTGCATTAGAAATATGAGCTCCATCAAGGAATAATTAGCACTGTCCTGGGTTATGTGAAGGCGAACAAAATTAAATAAGAACAATTTCAAAGGCAAGTTTTGTTTTGCCTGTTCAACTAAGCTGGTTTAATCAGTGATAATGACTGAAATAAATCCATTCCATCCGAAGCCAGCTACAGCGGCCTGTTGTGTGAAATGCCATTAGTGACTGAGTAAACCACCGCGGCGGGGAGGGCCCGCTCCAGCCTGAGCTGGCTGCTTTGTGCTTGATGCCAAGCCAAAGGGGGTGCCGATCTCCTCGATGGCCCAGGGGGGTGGGAGAGTGTCCCGGAAACATGCTGGGGAGATAGATGCACGCCAGGGTCACGGCGCGGGTTTTCCGTGGTGTTCACGCATGCTGCATGCCGGCTGCTTCTCCTGCTCTCCGAGAACAAAGCCTGAGGTTTCTCTGCAACGTGGGGGTGCAGGAGAGACATGCGGGACTCAGCACGCCCACCGGGGTGCCGGGCTGATGGGGGCCTTCCGCTCCAAAGCGGGCTGTAGTTTATGAGCGCCTTCTCACGCGCTAAACTCAGTGACCATAAAACTGAAATATAATTATGACATTAAAGATGCCTATATTTGAACTTAATTATTAATTAATTTAATGAGAGGAGAAGAGGTTGTAAAATTGCTAATTAAATGGCTCTGTAAAACTGCAGACGGTGGAGGATTTAGCGGTGATGGATCCCTTGGCCTTGCCACTCGGGGTCCCATCAGCCGGCAGCTGCTGCAGGTGCTGGCTGAAGGCGGCTGCCCTTGGACATGCCAGAGCTGAGGGGCGGGGGATGACCTAAAATCCAGGTGAAGAAGCTGCAGCCTCTTATGCAGACCTGAGGTCTTGGGGGTCACCACAGTGAGAGGTGCTGGAGCCCTGGCTCAGGGGTCATACTAGCGGTGGGTTTGCAAGATCCAAAGGCGAATCCATCCAGAAATAAGGCGGCACCAGCTAGCTGCTTGGGGAGACTCCCTCTGAGGTTGCCACTCTGGCCGCCAAGATCCTGATGCCCACAGATGTGGGGTGGAGCAGCAGGCACAATTCCTTCTGGTCTCCCCCATCTCTGGAGGTGACTGTGGGGGCAGATGGTCCCCATTTTTTCATCATTGAGTGTGAAGCGTGTGTCTGGACATTATGGCCTTCCAAGGACAGTGTCCAGTAGGGGACGGGTCACCTGCTGTGTGTCTTCACCTGCATGCACAGTCATAAGACTTGCCAGTCTTGGAGACCATAACAGGGCTTGTTTAGCAAACAGGAAACAAAGAGTTAGCAAGGCCACAGCGGCCGCTACCTCACCTGGATGGGGTCTGCCTTATCCAGTCCCAACACTGGATGTGGCCCATCCCATGAAAGCTATTCCATCTTTTGTCTTGTGGTGGATGGTAGAACCTGTTTAGAGAGGCAGGTTTGGGGGTTCAGGGGCGCTCCCCTCCCTGCCCTGTAACAATATGATGCTTCTAGTAACTCTGTAAGACTCTGAGAGAAGGTGGTGAGTTATTTTTTTAAGATTGATGCATACAAGAACTGGGGTGCAAGCCAGAGGTGTGGGGGTGAGAGGCTGCAGCAGAGGCAGTGGGGAACAGAACAGGTGGATCCCCCCTGAAACCCACTGTTAAGGGGGCATGCGGGAAGACAGGAGGGGTCTGCTGCAACCGCCTCAGGACAGGACCCCAGGCTGTGGGGACCCTTGATGCCCTGGCAGCCAGATGGGGGTTCCTCTCTTTACACCCCTTGTACAGCAGGTTATTTGCATGACGACAGGAAAGACAGGAAAGACACTCAGCAGCAAAGAGCCATGGGTCAGGAGCAGAGGAGCAAGTGCTTGGTGAGACCCATTCCTTTTCTCCAGCAGAATTCCTGGGCAGCACCAAGCCCATTGATTTAGTACTCCTCATTCCCACACATGTCAACATTTTGCTTGGCTATTTGAAAGGTGAGTAAGGGTGAAGTCATGAGCCTGGTAGCATTTCACTAACCTTTCTTGAAAGGCAGGAGCCTCATCTGGGAAGGATTGGGGTGATCAGGCTGCACCCTGAGAGCTGATGCTCTCTCAGGAAGTCATAATCTAGCAGCACAGCAGCCTGGGACTGGCCTTTCTGTCCCTCAGCCCCCAAGTCCACTCAGGTCCCCAAGTCCACACTGGTCCCTGCAAATGGGCATGGGGCCTTAGGGCCCGGACTGGCTAGGGGCAGCTGTCTTTTCTCCCCGCCTATTCCCCCTGGAGCCTTGGGCAGGTTCTGTGATTCTCTCCCTGCTCTCTCTCGCCTGACACTTCCCAGTTATTCACTGAAGCATTTCACTGCAGTGCAGACAGCAACAAATGCAGAGGTTAAGGGGGACACAGGGGATCTCTGTCCAATTCAGGCACTGAAAACCAGGATCTGGTACCTGTGCCCTGTCAGAGCCCCCCAGGGGGGTTCCAGGTCATGCCCCACCCAAGGGAGGCAGAGCTGAGCAGGGGGAGCCGGGAAGGAAGGAGCAAGGAGGCCTGGAGGGGTGCAGGGAGTGGGGGCAGAGCCGGCTGGCTTCTCCTGTGGGGTGCAAGCCCATCTGCCTCTTCCCTGGGGGTCCCCACCAGAAGCCACCTTAGCCTTGGGGGATACTCACAGGCCTCAGGGGCCCAACTTTGGGCCAGCCCTGCCTGGCTGGACACTGAGCCACAAGGGGGGATGACTTGGGGTGCTGCCTGGATCCCTGATCTCTCGGCCACATGGGAATGTGTGCAAGTTCTTTTCCATGGATGGTCTCATGCATCAGATTCTGTCTGCTTTGATGCAGCCACAGGTGCAAAACCCATAGATAAGCAGGTTTGGGGGTTCAGGGGGGCCCTTTCCCTGCCCTGCAACACCTCAAATGAGCCAGTTCTCGTTCCTCCTGCAGGCAACTGGCGTCTCACGCTGGTGACCACGTTTCAAACTATCTGCCCATTGCTTTCCTGTGTTTATGGGTTTTTTTTATTGATCCAGTAGAATGTGCCATGTTTGGAAGTAATGAAACCTCTTCATTTGTGTTTACCAATATTATCTCTCTCTTATTTTCATCTCCCAGAGTGATAATTTTCCTCTTTCACATTTTTATACTTTTTGATGTGCATTATATGTTTAGTTCTTCAGCATTCACAATTTCTTAGATTTTTGCA
The DNA here is from genome assembly GCF_000260355.1 of Condylura cristata. Lineage (NCBI taxonomy): Eukaryota > Metazoa > Chordata > Mammalia > Eulipotyphla > Talpidae > Condylura > Condylura cristata. The sequence goes on from NW_004567166.1 coordinate 583,969, forward strand.
CTGAAATAAATGCATCTTATATGTTCAAATTTTGTGCCTTTCAAAAATATTTTCAGGCACTAGTTATTTTGTGTGTGTGTGTTCAGATTTTATCTCTTGAAAATAAGTTGTGTGATAGTCATACAAATGATTTCAGACCTTTGACATTATAAATAAACAAAAATAAAAATGTGCCCTATTTTATTCCATAAGTGTGTGGCTTTATTTTTATGTTCCAACTGCTCATCTCATTGAACTTGGTGTAGGTTGGGCAAGAGGGGAGTTTATAAGGTGCTTCCTGCCACATATCACACTGTCTCTCTCTTCTCTGGTGGTGCCAATGTTACCTCCCCCCCAAAATTGGATTATTGGGGTCTGATACTGAATTGCCATGATCTGTTTTAGACCTTTAATATTTGTGCAGTTTGATTTGGGGCAATGATGGTGATATGACTTAGTGTTACTTCCTTAAGTCCACGTTTCATTTATTCAAATTCATTCAAACACCTTCAACAAAATTAGAAGGTTTCACCATCTAGAGACATTTGCACGTTTTTGTGGTGACTCTATCAAGACGCATCATATTTTTGCTGTAATTATGAATTGATTTTTACTCTCCATTCCATATCTTTTTTTCTATCATGCTTGAGGGTTAACTGACAAATAACTTGCATGTTTTTAAGTTATACAACTTGATGATTTGGTATGTATGGATGCTATAAACTGATCATCACCATCAAGTAATTAACACTTTTCCTGTCCCCTTACAGGATTTTATTTGTGGGAGTGGTGAGAACATTTAACATCTACCTCAGAGCTGATCTCAAATACAGGACACACTGTCATGAAATAAGTTTATGACATCCCTAGAGCTCACTCATTTTATAATCAAGGGTCTAACCCTGTGACCAGACTCTCCCCACTGTTCTATTTCCTATTTCTACATGTTTTACTTTTAAAAAATTCTACTAAGAGGGAAGATCATACAATATTTTTCTTTTGTGAATTACTCCAAGAAGTAGAATGCTCTCCAGTTTCATCCACATGGTCATAATCGACAGAATTTCCTCCCTTTTATGGTAATATATATATATATATATATATATATATATATAT